>NC_043017.1:23550722-23574899 GCF_006345805.1 Octopus sinensis
AATTTGAGAAATTTGGCACCTATTTCTAGCCAGTTGAGCAACCATAAAGAGGATGACTCAACAGCTCCTTTTCAGTCTGCTAGAGTAAAAGCATGTGTGTATGATAAGGTGGAGGTCCAGTCCCTGTTGCAGAGTGGGGGTTTGTGTGCCTCGATGACCCTGAGAACCATGCCAGCAGAGTGCAAGCTCCTGGCAGGACCTCCCATACTTGGCAGGTCAAAGGATAGAGACCGGAATAATATGATTGTAAGATTGCGGTTTCAATTCTTAGACCAGGCAATGCATTGTGTTCTTGAGCAAAACTCTTCATTGCTCCAGTCCACTTAGCTGGCAAAAATATGTAATCGTGCAACAGATCGGCGTCCTGTCCAGGTGGGGGAATTTATATACCACAAAATTGGGAAACTGGCCCTTATGAGTCAGCTCGACTCAAGGATGTAACTTTACCTTTAATACAGATCACTTCTTTCTAGAGGTAAAAAAATGGGTTTGTGTAGGGCCAACATACACAAAGCAAAGCTAGAGAAGTCTCAATGATGATTCAAAATGAAACAGGATCTGGGAGAGGAAGGCCACCCTTCAAAAACAGCCCAGAGTGAAGAACAGGAGAGATAAGTCATCAATGGCCTATGCTCCATAGGAAGCGAAGGGCTTCCTATGGTAGAAGCAAAGCATGTATGTTTTATGACGAGGTGAAGGGAAATGGCTATAAGTGGGCTTTGGTTCAGGACAGTAATGCAATGAATTTCTTTAATATTGATTGTAACATAAATGGGTGAAGATAACAAAACACAAATAATTAGTGAAGGGATTTATTTGGTGATGATGATGACGGCGGAGGTGGCTGTGGTGGTGGTGGTGGTGGTTCATTACAAGTCTGATGGCTGAAACTGTAATAGTGTCGGAAGGGTTTGCAGATAAATGATAACAAAAATGATGGTGTGGGTAATGGGGGTAGTGAGAGGGGGAAGGGATCATTGGTAATTATAGTTTTGTTGTTGGTGAAGATGGTGGTGATGAGGATGATGATTATAGGGTTAATGGTGATGATAGTGATAAGGATCTTGGTGATAGCAACAGTGAAAACTATGATGAGGATGTTGATGATGATGATGATGATGATGGTTGTTTTAATTATCATACTAATTATGCTGTTGGTGGTGATGAGGGAGATGATGAATGCTAACTATGACAGTTAAAACTTCAGTGATAAATTTAACGATAATGACAATAAAGGCAGTGATAATGTCGATAATGTTGATGATGATAATGATGCTGCTATGGTATAATGTTGACGATAATCAAGGCAAGGACATGGTAACTGTAGTGGTGGTGGTGGTGGTGGGTGGTTGGTGGTGTAAGGTTGATAGTAATTATGGTAAGGTGTTGTTGTTGTCGTTTATCTCAAGGTCAGCACTGATCGAGTCAACCTATGATTGAAGAAAGACATTCCGTCTTTGACCGTCCCATCTTGTTTTCAGGGATAGTGTTTCCAAACCTAATTATCCAAAAAGCTTTGCAAGAGGTAATTTGAGGCGACTTAGCTATGTATAACAGTAGATCAAACAACTACATAGAAGCTCCCTTGCTAGTAATTATGGTGGTGGAACAGGTGGTGATATTGTTCGCTGTGGTGGTGGTGGTGGCACTGTTGTTGTTGCTGCTACTGCTGCTGCTGTTGTTTTTGTTGTTGTTGGTGGTGGTGGTGGTAGTGGTGGTGAAGGCGCATGGCTCAGTGGTTAGAGCATTGAGCTTACGATCATAAGGTTGCGAGTTTGATTCCCGGACCGGGCTGCGCAATGTGTTCTTGAGCAAGACACTTTATTTCACATTTCACTCCAGTTAACTCAGCTGTAGAAATGAGTTGCAACGTCACGGATGTCAAGCTGTATCGGCCTTTGCCTTTCCCTTGGATAACATGACTGGGTTCTTTTGATTGGTGCAAAGTCCTGTTGCCAGACACAAGATCTTCCAGCCACCACCCTCTTGATCCAGGTCAACACTACCTCTTCCAGGCACTTGATGTAGACCTCTTCGTTGAGTCTGAGGCCGTGTGGGGAAAATGAATGGAGGCATAATGTCACCATCACTAGTAATCACTCCAAACACCATGATGTTGACTGGATGTTTGATTTTTATCTCAGTACATGTCCTCAGGTTGCACTGTTCTCAGATTCTGAAATGTTCGTATTGAAGCTTTCAGCACAAATGCCAAGCAGTACAGCATGTCGTTTCCAAATTTCTGGCAGAGTGAATTGCATCATGGTGTTGTTTTACTCACAGACGGTCTCTGACTATACGGTGTACTCGACAAAATCAAAAACCAAACAATGCACATGCAAGAAATTAAAAATATAAAATGGCAACAATTTACCCATCACACCCTCTAAGCGCACGCACGCACGCACGCACATACACACACACACACACACACACACACACACACACATAAAGGCTGCAAGCTGACAGGATTGTTAGTATCCTGGGTAAAATGCTTAGTGGCATTTCATCCGTTTTTACGTTCTGAGTTCAGATTTCACCCAAGTCAACTTTGCCCTTCGTCATTTCAAGATCTAAAATAAGGACCAGTTGAACAATGGGGTTGATATAAATGGCTTAACCTGACCCCAACATTGCTGGCCTTATGCCAAAATTTGAAAGCAATATATACATACACACACACACAAATATATATATATATATATATATACATGCTTACACACACATGCAGACGTGTGTGTATATGTCTATGTATGTATGTGTAACCTATTGTCAGTATACATACATACTCATATATACATATACATGCATACACACACACTCACATGTGTGTGTGTATATGTATGTCTATGTATGTCTGTCTGTATGTGTATATGTGTGTGTGTGTATATGTATGTATATATCATCATCATTTAAAATCCTGTTGGCATAAGTTTGATGGTTTGACAGAAGCTAATGAACCAAAGAACTGCACCAAACTCTAATGTCTGCTTTGGCATGGTTTCTACAGCTGGACACTCTTCCTATTGCTAATATATATATATATATATATAGTGTAATAAATAAAATATATGCATACATACAAACATATATGTACGTACCTACATCTACATGTATATATACATGCATATATAAATATATATACGTGTGTACAGGACACCACAAATAGACGCAGAACTCAACAAGAAACGAAAACGTAAAAACAGCATGGAACGGACCATTTTTTTAACAACGAAAAAACAGAGTACAAGACAACTACACAAGGAAAAATCCCCTTCATCAGCTGTCCCTAGTTCAACTCCAGCGTGTTTCGATGGATGGACAGAACATGTCTCGCTGAACTAGTCCTTCCTGCGAAAGAATTAAAATAAAATTCCTTTGCAGAGGGGTAAAAACAAGGGGAAAAAAAAATGTGACAAAAATGTGACCTCTTCTTCTTCTCTAAGCTGGTTTATATATATATATATATATATATATATATTTTGAGTGTGTGTGCTTGTTTGTTTTTCTTTATTTACACTTGTGTTTCTCCATAAATTGTTCAGTCCCAGACATTGACCTTGCCATGACTTTCCCTGTTGCTGGTTTTGTGCCTTCAAAAAACATGTGGAATAAAACATTCTTTACTTGAAAAACAAGTAAGGAACAGCAACAGGAAAGACATCTGGTTGTAAAATAATACCTCAGTAATATATTCATCTGACCCATACTAGCAGGGAAAAACAGAGGTAAAAGCAAATGAATCAAATGGGTTGGGAAAATGCCAGGATTTTTAGAAAACTGAAATGATTTTTAACCCTTTAACAGCAGGAAAAGGTTGCATGAATGTGTGTGACAGACAGAAAACAAAAGACATCTCTTGTTCTTAAGAGAAATTTTATTACTTAATTTCACTATAAATAAGTGCAAAGACTGTAATAATTGTTAGTCTCTCATGCAATAAAATTTACAATCTGATTATCAAAAAGTGCTGTAAAATATTTACTTTGTTTTGCGTCTGACTTAAGCATAAATTCATTTGAGATTCCCACATTGTTGTTGTCAGACAAATGTTCAAATGGAGGGAAAAAAATTGGTACACTTTATCCATCAGAATTAGTTGAAGCATCACTTTCCGCTGTATTATTTATTGAAATGCCACTTTCCTCTGTCTCATCATCATTTGCCTCATCATGAAGAAAGTAATGGTGATACCAGTGAAAATTGGAGCACTAGGAGCAGTTTCCAAGAGCTTTGAAAAGCATATTGAGAATATTTGGAGCTGCTGTCAGACCCGAGGTGATCCAGAAGACAGCATTGTTGAGAACAGCTCACATTCTCAGAAGAGTATTATCTCTTTGAGTCACAGGAGAGGCACTACTTGAAACCATTGGTGATTTGTTGTTGCCTGCTTCCAAATAAGGAATAATTGGTAATTAAGAACTATCTGAGAGGCTTTCATAATAAAAATAATAATAATAACGATAATAATGTTTATCCTGATAATAAGTTAATGGTGTAATGAAATAATTTTGGCTTCTTATTTAATCTGTTATGGGTTAAAAATGAAAATTGCTGGGCTGAATATCATTAGATTACAGCTACTACAGACGTGTGTATATACACATATGCTTGGGTCTGAACAATGTGTGTGTCTTGCACATGCTCATACACACACACGCGCGCGTGCGCACACACACACACACGTACACAGGCACACAGAAACTCACACACATTCTTGCATACACTCAGACATATACACATGTATGTACATGTGCTCACTCACACACACACACATACACAAACACACATTCACACACACTGACAGTTGATCAGCTAGAAATAGCTGGCAAAATCTCCCTCAAATCAAACGAACATCAGATTGTAAACAAAGACACATTGGATGATGTTGCACTGGATGGCCATGGGAGGAATGTTTTAGATCAAATCAGCTCTGATGTAATCACTTAGGGCAGATTTGGATGTAAACAATAACAAAAACAACAACAATAGCAACAACAAAACAATACACACACACACACACACGTTCATAGTCTGCTAGATGAGGATATAATTTTGCAGAACTGCAGAACTGCAGAGGTGCAGTTGAGCACTGTGGAAACCACAGAAGCCATCATTTTTCTGTTAGAGAAAGAATGAGGAATCACATGGTTGCAGCAAATTGTGCAACAGTCTGTAAAACTGATAGAAGCTGGTGCTCCCTCCCACCTCTTCCCCTCCTTCCCTCTTTCTCCTCCTCCTTTTTCTTCCTCTTCTTCGTTCTCTTCTTCTCCTGCTTAGTTTTCTTCTCTCTCCTCTTTCCCAGTCTTCTTCGACAGCAATGGGGAAATATTGTATTCAATTAAGAAAGAGAACTCACATTTGAAGAATAGATTTATTGATCTGGTTTAGGGATGTGTGTGTGTGTGTGTGTGTGTGTGGTGTGTGTGTGTGTGTATGTGCATGTCCGTATGTGTGTGAGATTGACTATATCTGTGTGTGTGTGAGATTGATTATATGTGTGTGTGTATGTGTGTGTGAAATTGACTATATCTGTGTGTGTGTATGTGTGTGTGTGAGATTGACTATATCTGTGTGTGTGTTTGTGAATGTATGTGTGTTTGTGAGAGGCTATATCTGTATGTGTGTTAGTGTACATTTATGAGTGTATGTGTGTCTGTATGCATGTGTGAGAGGCTATAACTGTGTGTGTGTATGTGAGAGAGAAAGACACTATATCTGTGTAAGTATGTGTATGTGTGTGTGTGAGAAGAGAGAGAGAGAGAGAGAGAGAGGTTATATGTGTGTGCATGTGAGAAACCACATGTAGTTGTGTGTGTCTGAACATGTGAGCACATGCATCAAGTATCTGTTTTATAAGCAACATGCAGATGTGTGTGCATCTGTGCTTATGATGCAGTGTGTATATGCATATGATAAAGAGTATGTGTGTGTGTGTGTGTATAATGCATTGTGCATGAATACATGCTGCAGTGTACATGTGTTTATATAATGCAGTAGGCATGCATGTACCATGTAGGCATGCCTAAGTGGTTAAGAAGTTCCACTTTGCAATTGTGATGTCCCCGGATCAATTTCTGTGTGTCACCTTGTGCAAGTATACTTTACCACGTCTTCAGATTCATCCAAGTGGAGGTGTATGGCTTAGTGGCGAGGGTGTTGGACTCATGATCGTAAGATTGTAGTTTCAATACCTGGACCAGCCAATGTGTTGTATTCTTGAGCCAAACACTTTATTTTACATTGATCCAGTCCTCTCAGCCGCTAAGAATGATTAATCCTGTGATGGACTGACATCCCATTCAGAGGGGAATATATCACCATGGAAACTGGAAAACGGGCCTTATGCGTCTATATTACTCATCAAGCAGCTTTATACTTTATCATATGCAATGTGGATGTATATATGATGCTGTGTACAACATGTGCATATGATGCAGGCATGGCCAAGTAGTTAAGAAGTTCCACTTTGCAACTATGATGGCCCAAGTTCAATTTCTCTGCTGACCACCCTGTGCAGGTACCTTTCACCAACTTCTAAGTTACGTGGATGTAAACACACCAACATCAGTTGTCAAGTGATGGTTGGGGGACAAACAGAGACACACAAACATATATATATATATGTGTGTGTGTATACGATGGGCTTCTTTCAGTTTCTGTCAATCAAGTCCACTCACAAGGCTTTGTTTGGTCCGAGGCTATAGTAGAAGACACTTGCCCAAGGTGCTATGCAGTGGAACTGAACTTGGAACCATGTGGTTGGTAAGCAAGCTACTTACCACACAGCCACTCCTGTGCATATATTCATGTGGGAGTTTGTAAGTGTGGGTGTGTGTGTATATGTGCAAGCATGTGTGTGTGTGCATGTTTTTGTATGTATCCCTGATTATACATTTATATACATATGTGAGTATGTATAGTGTGTGTGAATAATTATATATGTATAAACCTATGTGTGAGTATGTGTATATATATATATATGTGTGAGCATTTATACATATACATGTGTTTGTCTGTACGTGCTCATATTTATGCATGTATGCTACATGTGTGTGTGCGCGTGTGTTTGTGTGTGTGTGTGTGTGTGAGACCATTGATGGTTTGTTCCTGTTTTAGCACATTGCAACTAGTCAAGGAAATAATCGGAAGAAATCGTTACAAAGAAGGTTTTTCTACTGGAAAATTGGAAGCATACACACTCACACATGCATGCATGCTTATACACATATACACAACACACACATACACATGCAGACATATACTCAAAGTAGAATAGCTGTATTGACTCCAAGTTCAACTGTTAAAAACAAATTACACACACACACATGCATATATGTATGTAAGTATGTATGTATGTATGTATGTATGTATATGTGTGTGTATTAGATACACACACTTATTCATACATACATATACTCAAACAACTTTTCTTACTGATACATACTTATACATACACTCATATACATATACACACGCACAAAATCTTGCCCAGAGACATCTGTTTGGAGAAAAGCTTGTTTCTTATTATTGTTGCAACTGCTATGAGATTGCAAACTAATATCAGGGCTTCAACAAGAATTTCCACTTGCTAGAAATAGCAGTTAAAAATCCCTAATATTGCATCACAAAATCTAAAATAGAAAAAAGACACTACATTCGATTAAGATGATTCCTGATAAACTTCTCAAAATTTTGGAAGCACCACAACTGGGATCCCCATCCATCATAGGTTCACTCAGTGAAGCCCTTATCTGCTGTTAACCAGAATAACAACAACATGTTAAGCCTAGTGGTTCTCAGATAGTATACTGTGATGCGAAAATGCACTGCAAGAAACAGGCTAGATACACTGCAAAGAGATACTTGATGTGCTACTGATTTTTAAAAATATATTTTATGCTTAAACATATCTATGATAATACCCAAGCATCTTACTCTGACACTTTCATAAGTGATACCAAGATTTTCCTGTACTGAAATCATAATGACCCTGGATCAAATCTTGGCTGATGAGTTAGGTTTATTCCATCCATGCCTGTTTTTGTCCTTTTCCTTGATTGTCAAAAAAGTCTTTCAGTGTTATTTTTGTTATAAATTTGTCCCACACAAGCATGATTTATAAATCAAAGAAAGAAATTAATGTTGGTAGCAGTTAATCTTCTGATCATCGTCATCATCATCATCATCATTATCATTTACTGTCCTCCTTCCATGCTGGCATGGGTTGGATGGTTTGACAGGAGCTGGCCAAGCAAAAGCCTGTACCATAATTTTGTCTGTTTTGGCATGGTTTTTCCAGCTGGATGACCTTCTTAACACCAACCATCCCACAAAGTGGGCTGAGTGGTTTTTTTTACATGTCATTAGCACAGGTGAGGTTAGTTTTAGCATAGTTTTACAACTGGTTTCCTTTCCAAATGCCAACCACTTCACAGTGTGGACTGGATGCTTTTTATTTAGTACCAGCACCAGCAGGGTCACCAAGTACCTTTGCAAGACAATGAATCTTTGAGATTGGTGGGAGCATTGGAAGAGATGATCTTGTATCAGATGATGAATAGTTAGAGTGTGACAGAGAGGCAGAGACAGGTGTCTTGCTGTAGACGTGGTACATGGATTCTATTTCCTTTTTTATCAGGATTTGAACACACAATGTACAGAGCCAGAACAGGTACCAGAAGGCATCTTGCCAGACCCCCTTAAAAACACCACCCATCTACCACTCTGGATGGTACTTTTCCATTGAACCCAAAATGATGAAATGCAAAATTGATCCCAGTTGGATTTGAACTCACTATGCAGAAAGTCAAACAAATACTGCATGACATTGTATCCAATACTCTAATGACTCCACTAATCCCCCCACCTAAAGAAAGTTTATTTTTCTTTATTTTTATAAGTATTAAACTTTTAAAATGTATTGTTATACTCAGGGATGGTCATATTTTGCCAGTTAAACACACATACACTATGTATATTTGATCTTTACTTCAGCTTTATTATTATTATTATTATTATTTGTTATGATATTTCAGTACCAAATCAAGAACAAAGAAATAAATACTATAAGAAAACATCACACCATTATTGTACTTAGATTTGAACTTATGATCATATGGTCAGGGCTGAACTACTAAACATGGGGGTCATAAGTTAAAATATTTACTCCTGCCTTTGTCATTGTGCTATACACCACACTGGAATGCATGGCTGCGTGAGTAGGGCCTTTAGCTCATGGTTATAGGGTCAAGGACTCAAATTCTTGACTGGATGCCCTTGAGTAAGGCTCTTCACTTCATACTGCTCCAGTCTACTCAGCTGAAATGTGCACTGGCTGGTTGCTGGTGCAGTACTTCCTTCTTGATGTCAAATCCTATTTGGTTTGCTGGGTCAAAGGTGAGAGAGTTGAAAGTATGTTTATATCTGTTTGTTAGTAGAAAGGCAGCTACAACAATTAGTCAAAGCATGATGCATGTTACCAAACCATACTTAATTGCAAATGGTAGTTGGCTGTGTGAGGCATCTCAACAAAATGTTTTATTACATTTGCCCCAGTTTGTCTGACTGTATGAAGCATCTCAACAAAACATTTAATTACATTTGCCCCAGTTTGTTTGGCTGACAAAAAATAACAAATAAACACAGTCTCCACTCCCCTTATTTAAATGGTTAAAATGGTGACTAATCCAGCTGTTATATAAAAGTAAACAAACAACCCCCACTCACCCACCCACTTATGCAGCAGTTGGGAAAAATAGATGGAAAACAAGCATTTCAAAAAATATGGCTGTATGGTAAGAAGTTTGCTTCCCAAGAACATGGTTCTAGGTTCAGTCCCACCTAGAGCAAGCGTCTTCTACTATAGCCTATGGCCAACAAAAGCCTTGTGAGTGGATTTAGTAGATAGAAGCTGAAAGAAGGCTGTTACATATATATGTCTGTCTGTCTGTCTGTCTGTATGTATGTATGTATTTATGTATGTATGTATCTGTGTGTGTGTATGTGTGCGCGTATGTATATATGTGTGTATGTGTATGTCTTTGTGTCTGTGGTTGTTCCTCAATATCAGTTGGAAACTGGTGTTGGTGTGTTTACATCCCCACAAATTAGCAGCTTGGCAAAAGAGACTGATAGGATAAGTGCCAGATTTAAAAAAGAAGTACAGGGGTCAATTCATTGGACTAAAAATTCTTCAAGGCTGTGCTCCAGCATGGCCACAGTCTAACGACTAAAACAAGTACAAGGTAAAAGATAAAAGAATTATTTGGATGCATATTCATATACATATGTCGTCTCCATGGAAACTAGATTCATGACAACCCAAGGGCCGTTTTGGTTGCTTGGTACAAGGATCAAACCAATTAGTTTCAATGTTATTCGATAAATCATTACCCTACACATTCAAACCTCAACTTATGTCATTTCAATTTAAATCATTTTTAACTTTACATTTTAAAGAAATGAATGGAAAAAATAAACTTCAACTTCACATAGTTTACCCGATTTTATGTCAGTCTCAGAGGAACATAATTGCATAAATAATGTTTTTGAAAAAATACCTAAAAACTATTACTGACATGAAAAATCAAATATAAAAAAAAACATGTGGAAATAAGTACAAACCATTTATTCTTTTCTGCTCTCGGCACAAGGCCCGAAATTTTTGGGGAGGGGGCCAGTCGATTAGATCGACCCCAGTACGTAACTGGTACCTAATTTATTGACCCAAAAGGATGAAAGGCAAAGTTGACCTCGGCGGAAAGGTACAAACGATTTATTCTTTTCTACTCTTGGCACAAGATCCAAAATTTTTGGGGAGGGGGGGCCAGTCGATTAGATCGACCCCAGTACACAACTGGTACTTAATTTATTGACCCGAAAGGTTGAAAGGCAAAGTTGACCTCGGCGGAAAGGTACAAACGATTTATTCTTTTCTACTCTTGGCACAAGATCCAAAATTTTTGGGGAGGGGGGGCCAGTCGATTAGATCGACCCCAGTACACAACTGGTACTTAATTTATTGACCCGAAAGGTTGAAAGGCAAAGTTGACCTCGGCGGAAAGGTACAAACGGTTTATTCTTTTCTACTCTTGGCACAAGATCCAAAATTTTTGGGGAGGGGGGGCCAGTCGATTAGATCGACCCCAGTACACAACTGGTACTTAATTTATTGACCCGAAAGGTTGAAAGGCAAAGTTGACCTTGGCGGAAAGGTACAAACGATTTATTCTTTTCTACTCTTGGCACAAGATCCAAAATTTTTGGGGAGGGGGGGCCAGTCGATTAGATCGACCCCAGTACACAACTGGTACTTAATTTATTGACCCGAAAGGTTGAAAGGCAAAGTTGACCTTGGTGGAAAGTTACAAACGATTTATTCTTTTCTACT
Organism: Octopus sinensis; assembly: GCF_006345805.1. NCBI lineage: Eukaryota > Metazoa > Mollusca > Cephalopoda > Octopoda > Octopodidae > Octopus > Octopus sinensis. The sequence goes on from NC_043017.1 coordinate 23,562,115, forward strand.
CTTGGCACAAGACCCCAAAATTTTTGGGGAGGGGGCCAGTCGATTAGATCAACCCCAGTATGCAACTGGTACTTAATTTATTGACCCAAAAGGATGAAAGGCAAAGTTGACCTCAGCGGAAAGTTACAAAGGATTTATTCTTTTCTACTCTCGGCACAAGACCCGGAATTTTGGGGGAGTGGGGCCAGTTGATTAGATCAACTCCAGTATGCAACTGGTACTTCATCTATCGACCCCGAAAGGATGAAGGCAAAGTCAACCTTGGCGGAAAGGTACAAACAATTTATTATAACACATGTAAGCTAATAAATTTTTCTTAAATGGTTTTTGTCTTATGACATTTTCTGAGTTAAGTCACATCTTGGAACCAATTAATTATTAATAAGGATGAACTGAGAAGATGCTGAGCTGGCAGGGTTGTTAGCATGCCAGGCATAATGCTTAGCACATTTCATTCATCTTATGATTTCAGCTCAAATGCTGCCATGGCCTACTTTCTCTTTCATCCTTTTGGGGTTGATAAAATAAGTACCAGTTGATCACTGGGATGAATCTAATTGACTAAGCCCCTTCCCCAAACTGCTAGCCTTGGGCTAAAATTTGAAACTGATAAGTATGAACTTCAGCACAAACTCATTTGCATAAAAAAAATACATAAGTTAGTGTTAACATATTATTTTTTTTTCTTTTACACTTGTTTCAGTCATTGGACTCTGGCCATGCTGGACTTCCATCTTGAAGGGTTTTTGCCTGATCAAATCAGCCTTGGTACTTGTTTGTTGTGTAAAGTCTAATAAGTATTCCTTTGGTCTCTTTTATTTTTTTGGAGAGCCCCGAAGACATAAACAAACCAACACTAGTTGTCAAACACTGAAATACAAATACACACATGTATGAGTGTATGTGTGTGTGTGTATATCATCATCATCATCCTTTAGCATCCGCTTTCCATGCTGGCATGGGTTGGACGGTTCAACTGGGGTCTGGGAAGCCAGAAGGCTGCACCAGGCCCACTCTGATCTGGCAATGATTCTATGGCTGGATGCCCTTCCTAAAGCCAACCACTCCGTGAGTGTAGTGGGTGCTTTTTACGTGCCACCGGCACAGGTGCCAGACGAAGCTGGCAACGGCCACGATCGGATGGTGCTTTTTACATGCTACCGGCACGGAAGCCAGTCGTGGCGGCGCTGGCAACGGCCACATTCGGATGGTTCTCTTATGTGCCACCAGCACTGGTATCGCAGCTACATTTTCCATTGAAGTTGATCGATTTTGATTTTGATTTTCACTTGCCTCAACAGGTCTTAACAAGTAAAGTTTTGTGTCCCAAGAAGGAGAGGTATGCATAAGTGGATGCAAGTATATACATATGTGTGTGTGTGTGTGTTTGTTTGTATATGTATGTGTGTGTATATATGTATGTATATATATTGTCTGAATTTTATAGTGTTAATTATCCATTATGGCTGATCTTACCAATCTGTTTCTTATGAAATTATATAATGGAGTGTTAGGCAACAAACCAGTTATATAATATACACTCTGTTTTTTTTTTTTTTTTTCTTTTTTTTATATATCAGTATGTCCTAAATTTCTATAAGCTTGCTGTTGATAAAGGATACTTGCTACTGATAATGCTCAGAGATGCAGAAATCTAAATTTAGCAATTCCACCAATGCCCCTGGATACACTTCTGCACTGTGCATTTCAAGAAGATACTTTCTAGAGACAAATACTGCAGTCCTGTGGCATTCTACAGTATATCCATATTAAGTAAGATATAGAGAAAGCTATTTAAACTAGATTACAATGATAAGTGAAGAGAGTGACATATAATCGAGACCTTTGGCGATACACCATGCTTGAGAAGACCTGTCAAGCCAAGTGAGATCATAGTTGTGGCTGATGCTGGTGTTACATAACTGGCACCTGTGTCGGTGGCATGTAAAAGGCACTCATTACACTCATGAAGTGGTTGGCATTAGGAAGGGCATCCAGCCGTAGAAACCATGCCAAATCAGGTTGGAACCTGGTGCAGCACTCAAGCTTACCAGTTTTCAGTCAAACCGTCCAACCCATACCAGCATACAAAACAGGTGTTAAATGATGATGATTAGCTTACAACCATTTCTAGAGGTATAAAGAATATCTTCAGATACCTTTCAAGAGAATTATCCTTTTGAAATTCTATACTTTATTAACAAAAAGAACCTTTGATTATGAAATTTATTTCATTCATTATTTACAAACAACTTGAAATGGAAATCCATCTTTGTGAAATATCATCTGAAAACTTAAGAACCTGGATTGTGTTTCATTTGTTTTGTCTTAATTTATCAATATTTCATGGTTTTTTTTAATGTTTTTATGTTTCCATGATTTGTTTTTTTTTTTTATTTTGGGTTGATAATAGTTAAATTAGAGAGCCAAAACTCTCCCAGGATGGCATGAAGGATGATGAGAATCACAATGTGGATAATGAAAGTGGTGGTAGTGGCTGCGGCGGTGGTGGTGGTGGTGGTGACAATGGCAATGGTGGTGGTTGTGGTGATGGTAGTGGTGATAATGATGATGATGTTAAAATATTGGTTCTTCTCTGAAGATAATCTTCAGAATAACAAAAAAAAAAAAAAGGTAAAAGTGGACTGAAAAATCTGTTTTATTTCATGAAACTCAACAAATCTGCACTTAATGGGGGGGGTGGGGAGAAAGAAGGAAAAGTAAAACAGAAAGGATGATAAAAGGAAAAGAAGGAAAAATAAAAAGAACTTTTGTCACAGATATTGTTTCTAATATTACAGATTTTGGATCATCTTGAAACACTGACACACACACACACATATACACACACACACACACATACATACATGACTGCACATACACACTTATATGACTGCGCAACCACACTCTCGTGCAGATATACACACACACATATACAGATGCACACACATAAACATTTACACAACTGGATATACATACACATACACACACATAAACATGTACATAACTGGATACATATACACACACAAATTATTGTGAACACACACACATGCATGGTTGCATGCGTACACACATATACACACACACTACAAAATTGCACATTTTCTTGTATATGCACACATACACACACACACAAACAATTATATAACTGCACACACGGTTCATATTCTGCTGCGTCCTACTTTGTCTTTCTATACATTTAATATGTATAGATATATGCTTATCACACCACATACACACATGCTTACATACATACATACACACATACATACATGCATGCTTGCACACTGCACAATGCACAATTGTGCAAACATATATAGAGCCAGGAAATTTTATCCTGTGAAATTTTAAAGATGGCTTTTTGGAGGGGTTCATATGTTCTTGGGCCAATTTCAGGAAAGTAATTTATTTTCTGAAATTTAAATCATTCAATTTTCCCATGTTTCAAAGGACTGTTTTAAAATTTTGTAAAACCAAAATCATATATATGTATATGTGTTTATACTTGAGTTTTTGTATTTACTTGCTTACATCTATCTATCTGTCTGTCTTTTTCTGTTTTATATATATATATTAGAAATATTATTTCTAAATCTCTCAAAGAGAGACATTCAGATATATCCATATATATATATATATATATATATACATAAATACACATGTATATATATATCAATTATATCTATATATGTGTGTGTGTCTCTGTATATGTGTGCGTATATATATATATATAAATATATACATATACATAAATAAATACATATGTACATATACATACGTGTGTGTGCATGTATATATACACACATGTATAAATATACATCTATACACACATAGGCACATCTGTCATTAGTGACAGAAGCACTATTAGTACAGAACAGCATTCTGTATATCATGCTTGACTCAGATATACTACAGAAGCCTTGAAACTGGGGTGACAATATATGTCTATGCAAGATGGTTTCTTGAGATGAATATCACAATTTCAAGACTTTCAACAGTATATCTCTGTTAAGTATGATCTATCTATCTATCTATCTATCTATCTATCTATCTATCTATCTATCTATCTATCTATCTATCCATCTCTTTCTCTCTCTCTCTGTATAACTAAACCCCCATACTTTGTGTGTATGTATGTATGTATGTATGTATGTATATATATATATATGTATGTATGTATGTATGTATGTATGTATGACATGCACACACTCACACAAAAACACATTTACACACATAAAGAAGAATTGAAAATTTTACACCATCAGAATTTGCTTATTACAGTATTATTCTCATTAAATTCCAATCTAACACATGTTTCTACTTGATAAATGTCCCAATGTCCTTTGATATGGCATTTATGTGCATTTAGTTGATTCAGTTGCCGTATATATTCATCTCAAATACACATTCCTCTGCAGCTTTGTTCAAGATTTTACCCAATTTTACCCATGAGTGGATTTCCTCTTTATTTCCTCCCTTTTTCAATTCCTTTTAGATCAATCTATCTAATCTTATATGGTATCATTTTATCCTCATTATGAGTGTCCAGTGAGGTGAATGTATCCTTGCCTATATAAGGTTTTTTTTCTTCTAGTTCTAAGTATATAAAAATAATCTATTCCTTTAAATTCTAAAGAGAAAAATTTTTTATGATGTCTTGGTTATATACTCTGTACGTTGTGTGAAATCCAGTGAAGTAAACTCAGGATTTACCTATTGAGTGAAGTACCATTTGCTTGTCTTAATTGATTCTGTATGTTCCCTATCATTCAATGTGGTTAGCCAGATCTGGATTTTATCAGAGTGCTAACAAGGTACCTGCACAAATTCCAAAACCCTATCCCTTTACATTACATATATATATAAAAAAACACCCACTACACTTACGGAGTGGTTGGCGTTAGGAAGGGTATCCAGCTGTAGAAACACTGCCAAATCAGACTGGAGCCTGGTGCAGCCTCCATGGCTTACCAGACCCTGGTCAAACTGTCCAACCCATGCTAGCATGGAAAACGGACGTTAAATGATGATGATGATATATATAATAATTATTTGAGGGAATATACATCCAAACTTATATATATATATATATATATATATATCAAAAATCGAATATAAATATATATTCTTTTCTACTCTAGGCACAAGGCCCAAAATTTTTGGGAAAGGGGCCAGTCGATTAGATTGACCCCAGTATGCAACTGGTACATAATTTATCGACCTCGAAAGGATGAAAAGCAAAATTGACCTTGGCAGAATTTATAGACAGACGAAATACCTGGTATCAACCACATTCAAATGATGCATTTTACGTGCTACCGAAATGGGAGCCAGTCAGGGAGCACTGGCCACAGCTACGATTTTTATATATTATACACACACACACACACACACACACATATATATCTATTATATAAAATCCGTTCTGTCTGTGTGTGTCTTCTAGGATCTCAGGTATCCTCCATCCGATTGCGCTCGAATTTGATATGTAAATACCGACAGTATCAGGGTGTGTATAAGTCTTGAAAAAATTATGAAAATCGATTCCAGGTGAGAATGCGATCGATAAAGCCATGGGAATGTGCATTTGTACGCGCAAATACATCAGCTGTTGCGATCAATACTATGCACACACAAGAAAAATGCACGTGCAGTTTGCGCAAAAAAAGCCTGCTGGCTTGAAATAATGCCACAAAATGCAGTATATTTAAGAGACCAAAAAAGTAAGATGCAAAAGAGATATTTTCTTCAAACTTGGCATGAAGGAAGGAAAGACTATTTGGTTTCTCAAGAAGTTTTTTTTTTTTGCTTTAACTTCGTTTAACAAAACCAAAAATTTTATTGAAATAAAGGGATGCTTAATTATTTTTTAATGAAAAGAAAACACTGATTGCTTTTTATTCAGCAGAGATGGCAGGTGTTTTGCTTGTATACATATATTTTTATATATATTTATACAATGGGTACTGAAAATACAGGAGGATCAGTTAATTATGATTTTATCCAATATATTTCCCTCTCAGATTCACACACTTATTGCAGTGGCCCTTTAGCATTTAAACCGGCCATATCCGGCCAAAAGTATTCTGCCAGTTTTATGTTCAAACTGGCCATATCTGGTCTCTCACACTAACCCGACAATATTGTTTTAAAAATTAACAGTTACCTCATCAAAATCTCAAAACTACAAGATAATGCTTGATTAGTTCAAGGCAATGTGGATGAAAAAGCACTAATTTTGGTAGAATAATGTGAACACTAAAGGGTTAAAGAACTAGGAAGTTTGGGCCCCCAACCAGGGATTTTGTAACACCCTTAAAGTCAGAAACTTTTCAGCACCGCCTCATGTGCATATATGTGTTTATATAAGTATGTACTCATATGCATGCAAACACACACACACACACACACACACACACATGCAATTCACAATGATAACACGGAAAGCTAATTCTTTTATAAATCTCATAAGTGAATAGGACTGGTGCTTATCTCTATTGTGTATTGTGCTAAGTAACAGGTTTTGATGTCATAACACTTGCATCATGTGCTTTATAGCAGTGTGAGAACTGATATTAATAAAACAATGAGATACAAAAAAGAAAAGGAAAAAAATGAAAATATATAACAGAATAGTATAACACAGTGTATGGCATGTATGACATATGAGGTAATTTATTAATGGAAGTGATATTGGTATGTTGGGTAGTAGAGTTGATGCTGGTGTCTTACAAATTCTTTACATGTTTCTGAGAAAGAAGAATAGAGATAAAAAAAAAGATAAAGAAATGGCTAAGTGTGATGTAAAGAAAGATCTGGAAGTAGAAAAGATAATAACTATTGAGGATTCTCTTCAAAATCTTAGAAGGAAAAAATGGAGAGAAAAATAATGGCAGACGTTGAAGGAGATTGTGTACAGGTGATGGGTATCAAAGAGGTGTGTATGGATGGAATAAATCTCAAGGCAATATTCGAAGATGAGGAGTTTGCCTACGATATTGATAATGATTATGATGATCATGATGGTTACAATGTCAGCGATGATGATGATGATGATAAGGATAATGCTGATGAAGATGACTATGACGATGATGATAATGATACCAGTGATGTCAATGACAACAACAACAACGACAATGATGATGATGACAATAACAACGACACCAGTGATACCAGAGTCAATGATGGTGAGAACGATGATGATGATGACGATGATGATGATGATGATGATGACAATGACAACGATGATTATGTTGGTGGTAGAGATGATGATGATGGTGGTGGTGGTGGTGGTGGTGGTGGTGGTGATAATGGTGATGATGACGATGACAATGATGATGATGATAATGCTGTTGCTGTTGATGAAGTGGGGAGCAAGACAAATTGCCACCTGAATATGATATGGGGGCAATCACAAGAAGCTTTTCCTTTCCAACAAAAAGAATTAACCTCAACTCTGCCAGCCAATAAAACATTTATCAACCCCTCCCCTCAAATACACTGAGCTCTTGCTGTTGTCGTTTAGCCCCAGGTCAGCTCCGATTGAGCATGTATGTGATCAAAGCCATTCTAGCTATTGTGGCTCCACATTTTTTTCTGTAGTTATATATCTAAGATTGCAATCTCCAGCACATCCTGTAAGGTTGTGATTTGAGGGAATTTGATTACTATTTCTAGGAGATTGCATGACTATACAGTGGATCCCTCATTGGCTTCTCAGAGTTTCTGTTACTTGCAATGGTGAGCTTTACAATCATTTGAGTTCAGTGGCCTGAGCTGTTGAGAACTACATTAATAATTGCTTCTAAGCCAGGCGCAAGTCCTGATATTTTGATGAGAGGGGAACAATCAACTAAAATGATTCCAGTATTTGACTGATACTTTATTTCATTGATCCAACCCCATCTCAAGGAATGAAGGGCAAAGTTGATCAGAGCAAGATTTAGACTCAGAATATAAAGAGCTGAAACAAAATCAAGGATGACTTGATACTAATGTGTACCATACTTACGTTATTGATTTCAAGAGTTCTAGGAATGAGCAAACATAGATTACCCTTCCAGCCCGACCGTCTTTGAAATAAAAGGAACATTTAGAATGTGACAACTAGGAGAGAGTATTGCACCAGCACGGGGATGGTATTTCAGTTTTTTTGCTCATGGGTCACTGAGTACTTGCCAAGAAATTTTTACACCATGCATCCATTTCAAGCACAATCTGCTGCAAGCGTGGGATTCCCCATTCACTGACCAAACCTGGAAGAGTCCTTGCGATCTAAAGCAGCCCAAGGGATAAATCCCTTGTTAACCTCGCCCAGCCCGCAAATGGCTGATCTAGGGGAGATAATCCATCCTCACTAACGCCGGAATATTTATTCTTTGACGACCAAATGACCATTGACCATAACAGATTTCTGCCTCTCAGAAGTGAAGAGTTAAATTTGGCTTCAGACTAGAGTGTAATGAGTTGTCCATGAAGCTACAGCTCTCGTGGATGCAAAACCATTGGTCACTCTATGACCAGACATTAACTTTATGACTTTAATAATGTATGTATGTATATATATATATATATATATATCTACTAGCAGTATCGCCGGCGTTGCTCAGGTTTGTAAGGGAAATAACTATAAAGCATTTTTAGAGAGTTATAGCCAAAAAATATCAAAAAAATGGAAAAAAATGATGGTAAATTTTTTTGAGAGTAAAAAAAGGTGGAGTTGCGTCCCCTAGACAGTTTGCGGTTTGTGTTTCTGATTCTCGACCCCATGTCGAATTTATCGATTTTTTTCAGAACTGGGGGAACTTTTCAAAATTTTCGCTGCGTTAGTTTTGAATTATGACATTGGGCTATGTGTGTGTCAAGTTTCATCAGAATCGGTTGAAAGTCGTGGTCAGAGTGAGGGTACAAGCAAACAGACACACAGAAACACGCACAGACAAACTGCCGTTTATATAGAGAGAGATATATGGAAATGTACTTGCATAGCAAGTGACCTGATCTGAGATCCTGTCCTGAAACAAAAGCAATTGCAATGTGGAAGGTGTTTATAAGCCTTCGTTAAATGATGATGATGATGATGATATATATATATATATATATATGTGTATATATATATATATATATGGAAATGTACTTGCATAGCAAGTGACCTGATCTGAGATCCTGTGCCGAAACAAAAGCAATTGCAATGTGGAAGGTGTTTATAAGCCATTTAACAACACACAAAAACTGTTCGATTCACTTCAACATTTAAATTTAATTTGCCAAAATATTTACGTCGCTTTAAAAACGTGACCTGTTCACTGACAAAATTCTGTGCTGCACAGAGATGCAGCATGGAATTTTGTCAGTGAACAGGTTGCGGACTCAAAGCGACGAAAATATTTAGGCAAATTAAATTTAAATGTTGAAGTGAATCTAACAATTTTTGTGTGTTGTTAAATGGCTTTTAAACACCTTTCACACTGCAATTATATATATATATATGAAAAAACAAGTCAAGATAATTTTATAAAGAACATTTCAGTACTGGTTTCAGTTATTTTGAGACCTTTTCAACTGTAACGATTAAATAATTCAATTTAGAAAAATTAAAAGCAAAGTTTAAAAAAAAAATATTTGTATAGTGTTCAAATATAAGTGGCATTTTCCTGGTTTTTGCCTTTCTCTGTCTCTCTTGTTTACACTTGTGGGTTGGAGGGAGGTCATTGTGAATTCTTGGTAGGGAAGAAGAAGAAGAAGAAGAAGAAGGATGAGGAGAAGGGGGAGAAAGAATTTAGAGTGCCTTGATTGTTTTGAGTGGTCAGTGGTGGCTAGCAGTTGCTGTTCAATTCATGAGTATATTTCTATTGAAAGGTTTGTTTATAGCATTAGTGATAAAGTTAGGAAGTAGAAGGGGGAGAAGGAGAAGATGATGGTGATGGTGATGATGATGATGATGATGATGAAGAAGAAAGAGAAGGGAGAATATGAATGAGTGGAAGTAGTGAGGTGTTGTATGACTTAAAGTTGGCACCTTATGGGTTATAGCTGTGATTGGGGCTGATATTTAATGGATTCTTAGGAATGTAATATTTGTGTTATTCTAAAGCCAAGGTGGATGTTTGTCATACACACCGTTCAGAAGGGGCCTGTATTTTGTAATAAAGAGAGGGAAAATCCTGAAGTTTGGTGTTTTGTTGTTGGCGCAAATATCTATGTGTTGGCTGAATGCTATTTTTCTGTTTTGGGGAATTTTTATCTGGGATCTGTGCAGGGCCATTCTTTTATGCAAACTATTTTTTGTTTGGCCTATGTATTGCTCTTGACACCCAGAGCAGGTTAGTGTGTATATCAGGTTCTCCGAAGCACATGTGAAGTTGCTTTTCACTGCAAACCGTTGGGCTCACCGACAAAGAATATGACTATATGACCAATTTCACAAATAAAACCAGCCAATTCTACGGTATCACGCCAACGAACTCCCACATTCCATCAAAAAAGAATTTGTGATAGAAGGGGTTAAATTCATCCTGGAAAATAACTTCTTTGCCTTCAACGACAACTTCTACCGACAAAAATCAGGGACTGTGATGGGTACGCGAATGCCCCCCCCCCCTTTGCCAACCTAGTCATGGTATTACAGATCTATGACAGCTGATCTTACCAATCAGTTTCACACAAGATAGTAGGTAATCACATGATTATCTAACACCTATACCTGTTAGAGATGGCAGATATGGAAAAAATGGTCAGTGTTGCTGTTCACAATACATTTCTTCTTAAGCATAAAATCTTGTTGGGTACAATCCTCCTTGCTTAGAATATCCATCCATCCATCTATCCACCCAGCCAGCCAGCCAGCCATTAAATATATATATATATATATATATATATATAGTGCCGCCTTGCCTCTGATGCCAGCGCCGCCTTGCTTGGCTTCTGTGCCGGTGGCACATAAAAAGCACCATCCAAATGTGGCCGATGCCAGCACCACCTTGACTGGCTTCTGTGCAGGTGGCATGTAAAAAACACCAACCGATTATGACTGATGCCAGGCTCCCCCGGCACGTAAAGAGCACCCACTACACTCACGGAGTGGTTGGCGTCAGGAAGGGCATCCAGTTGTAGAAACACTGCCAGATCAGACTGGAGCCTGGTGCAGCCTTCTGGCTTCCCAGACCCTGGCCGAACCGTCCAACCCGTGCTAGCATGGAAAGCGGACGTTAAATGATGATGATGATATATGTATATATAAGTATGTATGTATATATATGAAAAGAATATATATCTCTTTTTGTTCACTCAATTATTGATGGAGCTGTGGAGGTGCCTTTCTTGGGTATTTTTTGTTAGACATAGTGGAGCCCATTGCTCTCTAAGTCTAACCACAACTAGTTTTTTTACCAAAAGACAGACAGAAAGAATCGACCCCTTCATAGGATTGGTAATTTATTTTGACAACCCAGAAAAGATGAAAAGTAAAGGTTTTATGCAGAAATGTTTGTGTGTGTGTGTGTATTAGAAATATTCTAAAAGAATCCATTATTAATAAGATCATTCTTTTCCATTATATTCAACTCCTAAAAAAAAAAAAAAATAGAAAAACTGAAATGAATATCATTTAATCAGAAATACAAAATATAAACAAAAACAAGATGGTTTTTTTGTTTGCAGACAAAAGAGGAGAAAAAATTATTTCTTGAATTTTCCAATAATTTTTTACTTATTTACCAAATTTGGCAAACCATAACTCTTGTAAATAATCTATTACTCATTATTCTAATATTTCTGTTAACCAAATTCTTCTTCTTCTTCTTCTTCTTCTTCTTCTTTTCTTCTTTTTTTCTTTCTCTTCTTTCTTTTCTTCTTCTTTTCTTCTTTTCTTCTTTCTTCTTCTTCTTCTTCTTCTTCTTCTTCTTCTTCTTCTTTCTTTTCTTCTTCTTTCTTTTCTTCTTTTCTTCTTCTTCTTCTTCTTTCTTTTCTTCTTTTCTTCTTCCTTTCTTTTCTTCTTCTTCTTCTTCTTTCTTCTTCTTCTTCTTCTCCTCCTCCCCGTAAACATTTTAAAAAGACTTTATTATAAACTAATGGATTGTTCATTGAAGCAAAACTATACAAATCAATACTTCTGTTTACACTTTTATAGTCTGTCTTCTCATCCATCTTTGCTTTTCTTTACTTTTCAGATCACAACACACAAAACTTGCTGCAAATTTCATTCTGTTTCTTTTCTGCTTCCCCTCCTATTTTATTTCTTTTCACAATCCCCAAATCAACTAATGAGTCAAACTTTATTTTCTTTATGCTTCTCATTTTTCTTTCCTTTTTCATGCTTTACCTTTTTCTTTCTTTCTTTTCTTCTTTCCTTCTTTCTTTCTTTCATTCACTCTCTCCCCCTCTCCCCTCTAACTGGTCTAAATCTTCACCCCCAAGAATGCATATATACTGAACTATGCAGGATGGATTACAGCTTGTTGTTGGTGGTGGTGGTGGTGGTGGTGGAGGTGTTGTTGTTGGAAACACCGAATAACAAAGGTGGTATAAATCAAATACAAACAGACTAACAGACAATGTTTCAGTTTGCTTTGCCTCAAAAAAATCAAAACAAACATGAAATAAAAATAAGAAACAGAATTCTATCTAATTTGCAGACTAAGACCAGTGAATTTAGAGGCCAGAGTAAGTCAATTACATTGACCCAACTGGTACTTGTTTTATCAACTCTGGCCGTTGCCAGCCTCGCCTGGCCCCCATCTCGGTGGCATGTACAAAGCACCATCAACGTGGCCGTTTGGCACCTGTGC
>NC_043017.1:23574999-23599999 GCF_006345805.1 Octopus sinensis
GGGTGTGTGAGTGTCTGTTTGAATAAAAGATTAGATTTGGAAAATCTGTACGTGCAGGAAGTCACATACATAATACACACACACACGCACTTACTTAAACATACACTACACATACATAAACATGCAATTCCATGATAGATGGCTTTCATAGCACATGGGAAATTTTTCAGAATTCTAATGATAGTTATTCTCCATTTAGTTGATTTTCTTGGATGAGTGGTGGTGGGGAAGGAGGTGAAAGGAGAGAGAGAGGGGAAAGAGAAAGGGAGAGACAGAGGAGAGGGGGAGGGAGAAGAGAGAATAGAAATACAGATAGACAAAGAAGGGAAAGAAAAAAACAAGAAATCTATATAAATATATTATATATATATATATATATATATATATAGATCTATATATATATATGGAGAAAGAGAGAGAGAGAGTGAATGATAAAAGTATACATTGATAAAGAAGGAAAGAACAGATATATACATACATACATATATATATATATATATATATTATATAATATGGAGAGAGAGAGAGAGAGAATGAATAAAGTATACATTGATAAGAGGAAAAGAACAGATATATACATACATACATATATATATATATATATATATGCACATTATGTGTGTATATATACATATATATATATATGTATATAGTATGTGTTATTTATATATATATATATATGTGTGTGTGTGTGTGTATATATATACATATATATATGTATATATGTATGTGTGTGTACATTTATATATATATGTGTATATATATATGTATATATGTATGTGTGTGTACATTTATATATATATATACATATATATATATATATATATATAGAGAGAGAGAGAGAGAGAGAGAGAGAGAAAGGCAGATAGACATACAGAGGGAGAGAGAGAGAGAGAGACACATTAAGAGAAGCAGTTGGTTATGTAAAGAGGAGAGTAAAAAAAATAAGAAAGATAAAACAAAAGAAAGACTGAATGCAAGAGAAAAGAATAGAAAGAGACAGAGTGTGGTTGAAGGAGATAAAGAGAGAGAGGACGATAAATGGCGGTGGGGGTAGAAGGGAGAGAGAAAGGGAAAAATAACAGGGAAAGTTGGGGAGTGAAGTGACGAGGAGGTAAGAGATAGAGAAAAGATGTTGTGAATATCTTATACCTTTAAGCAAGTTGTTATTAGTAAATCAATAAAAAAGTGAAAACTGGACAAAATATTCTGGGTATGCTTCCTGTCTTTTATGCCTCTTTCCATTTCTACATATTTTTGTCAGCATTTTTTTTTTCCTAATTCTTTTACACTTCATTTATACAAAATATATTGAAGAATTTCAATGACAAATATATAAATAAAGAAATGGAGACAAGTTTCTTGAAAATTTTAGATAAAATTATCATATTTAGATGAGAAACAACTGTTTGTTTAGCCCTCAAGTTAACTCTCAGTGACATGACTTGTGTTCAAAGATACTCCAACCTTGATCATCTCATCCATTTTTTTCCTTTTTATCTTTCTTTGCTTTTTTCAGTTTTTTTCAGGTATCTAGAAGGTGGCAAGCTGATTGAATTGTTAGCGCGTCAAACAAAATGCTTAGTAGGGTTGATTTCTTTTATCTTTTATTCTTTAACTTGTTTTAGTCATTAGACTGTGGCCATGCTGGGGCACCACCTTGAAGAATTTTTAGTTGAACAAATTGAATCCGGTACTTTCTTTTCTTTTCTTTTACTTGTTTCAATCATTTGACTGTGGCCATGCTGGAGCACCGCCTTTAGTTGAGCAAATCGACCCTGGGACTTATTCTTTGTAAGCCCAGTACTTATTCTATCGGTCTCTTTTTACCGAACCGCTAAGTGACGGGGACGTAAACACACCAGCATCGGTTGTCAAGCAATGCTAGGGGGACAAACACAGACACACAAACACACACACATACATACGACAGGCTTCTTTCAGTTTCCGTCTACCAAATCCACTCACAAGGCATTGGTCGGCCCGGGGATATAGCAGAAGACACTTGCCCAAGATGCCACGCAGTGGGACTGAACCCGGAACCATGTGGTTGGTTAGCAAGCTACTTACCACACAAAGCCTGGTTCTTAATCTATCAGTCTCCTTTGCTGAACTGCTATGTTATGAGGACATAACATATCAACACTGGTTGTCACACAGCAAATGGGGGACAATCACAGATGCAAAGACACACACACATACACGTGGACACGGACACACACACACATTCATATAACAGGCTTCTTTCAGTTTCTATCCACAATTCTACTCACAAGGCTTTGGTTGACCTGAGGCTGTAGTAGAGCACACTTGCTCAAGGTGCCATGTAGTGGGATTGAACCCAAGACCGTGTGGTTGAGAAGCAAGCTTCTATCTACACAGCCACATCTGCGTTTGCAATATATTGAAAAGAGAAAGACCTAACAAAACAATAATAATGAGCTTATTGTATACAGGGCTCAGGGTGAAAAAGGGGTCAAAAAGCATGATGATAATGAGAGTGGTATTGATTGTTGTTGTTGTTGCTTGTGCTACTGCTGCTGATGATGATGATGATGATGATGACAATGTTACATATAAGCCCTGATCATACAAGATCCTATGATCCCAAATTATTTCAGCTGTGACCATCTTATCTTCATTTTTCTTTCAAGCAGTAGATTATATTACTTAATATGTCCTTCTTTTTTAAGGTAGGGATTCAGCTGCTATTTCTAGTTATTTTGGTTTGTTGTTGTTCAAACTGTTTGTAACTATATTTCAGTCAAAATGCACTGCTTTTGTTTCAGTTAATCTTGAAAATGATGAAGAATTTATTAAAATAACTGCCATCAGGTTCAGCTGGTGTCTGGAACACAAATTAACATGGAGTTTTGATGGAAGGTTTTAATTTAGATTGCTTTAAAACAGGAAGTTAATATGGAACAAGTGACAGTTTCAGACAGGTTGGTATGAAAAGGGTTAAGCCTTCAGGTGAACTGTTGCAAATCAGTTTTATGATGAAAGGGTTTCCAGCTGTATCCACCCTGACATGTCAGAAGTATGAAGAACAACATTATACAATGTGTCCTTTCCTTAATTAAGATAGTAAAGTATAATTTGAAGGCAACTTCACTACTATTTTGTGCAAGTCAATTGCCAAAAATAAGGCTTTTCAGGAGTTCAGTACATTGCAGACAATATTTACAGAAGATTCAACCCTTTAGCATTTAACCCTTTAGCATTTAAACCGGCCATATCTGGCCTAAAGTATTCTGCCTGTTTTATGTTCAAACTGGCCAGATCTGGTCTCTCACACCAACCCTACAATATCATTTTAAAAATTAACAGCTACCTCATCAAAATCTCATAGCTACAAGATAATGCATGATTAGTTCAAAACAAAGTGGATGAAGAAGCATTAATTTTGGCAGAATAATGCGAACACTAAAGGGTTAAACCAGTATATCTGGCCAAAATATTCTACCTGTTTTATGTAGAAAGTGACCAGATGTCGTCTCTTACACCAACTCTATAATGTCATTCTAAAAATTAGCATTTATCTCATAAAAATCTCAAAGCTACAAGATAATACATGAGTAATTAAAAACAATATGAATAAACTATCATTACTTTTGACAGGATAATGTGAGTGCTAAAGGTTTGGGGCAGTGAGCTGGTGGAATCATTATTGATTATGCCTAACTGCATTTCTTTGGATTATATATATATTTTTTTTTAATTTAATTTTTTTTTGGCTCAAAAATCAAAAGCAAGGCCATGTAGGGGGACATGGAGTTATGTACAGGGAGGGTGGTCATACAAAGAGTTCAGGCTATTTCTGGTCAAGAGAGACTTTGAACCGAGTGGTCGTCGGCATCTTCACTATCTTGTCCGGCAGCTTATTCCATGGATCTGCAACCCGGACGGAGAAAGTCCCTCTCCTTTGATTGAAATGAAATCGTCGTAGATAGAGCTTTTTGGAGTGACCCTGCAGCCCATGCTCTGGAGCAGGAGTGAAGAACAGCTCTTTCGAGAGGTTACACTTTCTGCTTGTGATGTTGTGAGCGAGAATGAGATCACCACAGCGTCGGCGTTTTTCGAGAGAATAAAGGTCGAGTGTCTTCAGCCTTTCTTCATAAGACAAATGCTTGAGACCAAGAACCATGCGGGTAGCCAGCTTCTGGACTCTTTCGAGATGATGTATGTATTTGAGGAGATAAGGAGATATGTTCTAAGTTCAAATGCTGCTAAAGTCAACCTTACTTTTCATCCTTTTGGAGTCATTAAAATAAGTATCCCCACACACAATTGCTGACTTTGTGCCAAAATTTGGAACAAAATTTTACCAAAAATTTTATATGTCTATTCCCAAACAGCTATAAACCAAACCAAAACATACAGAAGTGAATATATTGTTAAAAAGGGGAATTGTATCCTCGAATTAGATGTGATATCATGATTCATGACTTTGCACTCCATTACCTTATTTTCAAAACTCATCACACTAATTTGGGACTAATTATAAGTATTTATATCTATAATTAGCCTCATTAGCAGAGAATGGGTCATTGAATTTACATATTTCTTGCTAATTCTTTCCAAGATTTCTATTAAACCATAATTAAACACCGTAGCGTATAAATAATCCTTATCAGAATACAAGAAAGACATTGTGATTGTGTTATGTCAACCAAAGGAACATTTGTTTGTAATTAATTATTACTGTGAATGCTTACATCAATGGCAAATACTGTGATTTCTTGAGGAGAAAATATAGACATGGCTGTGTGGTTTAGAAGCTCACTTTGTAATCATGTGGTTTCAGGTTCAGTCCTGGGTAAGAGTCTGCTATTATAACACCAGATTGACCAATGTTTCGTGATTGAATTTGGTAGATGGAAACTATGTGGAAGCCTGTTGTCTCTTTTTCTCTCTACACGTGTGTGTGAGTGTGTGTGTGTGTATGTGTGTTTAAGTGTGTGGTGTGTGTGTGTGTGTGTCTGTGTATGTGTGTTTAAGTGTGTGCGTGTGTTGTGTTTGTCTCCTGCCACTGCTTGACAGCTGGTGTTGATCCCTATGACTTAGTGGTTCAACAAAAGAAACTGAGAGAATAAGTATCCACCTTAAAATATATGTACTATGGTCAGTCTGACTAAACCCTTCAAGGCAGTGCCCCAGCATGGCCACAGTCCAATAACTGAAACGAGTAAAAGATAAAACATAGATGATGAAAGATATGACTTAACTGACACAGAAATACCAGAATCAGTGAACGTAAAGATCAGTTTGGCCAAAACTTTTGACACAAGACCAGCAATTTCGATGTGTCTCATCAGGTAATAAATAGATATAACTAATTAAAATAACAGTTCCGCAATGTATCTTCTAATTTTATGGAAAGAAAAGCAGCAAAACAAAGGATATGTTTTCATTTCTAGAGAAGGCGCAGGAGTGGCTGTGTGGTAAGTAGCTTGCTAACCAACCACATGGTTCCGGGTTCAGTCCCACTGTGTGGCATCTTGGGCAAGTGCCTTCTGCTATAGCCCCGGGCTGACTAATGCCTTATGAGTGGATTTGGTAGACGGAAACTGAAAGAAGCCTGTCGTATACATGTATATATATATATATATATATATATATATGTATATATATGTATGTGTGTGTTTGTGCGTCTTTGTTTGTCCCCCTAGCATTGCTTGACAACCGATGCTGGTGTGTTTACGTCCCCGTCACTTAGCGGTTCGGCAAAAGAGACCGATAGAATAAGTACTGGGCTTACAAAGAATAAGTCCCGGGGTCGATTTGCTCGACTAAAGGCGGTGCTCCAGCATGGCCACAGTCAAATGACTGAAACAAGTAAAAGAGTAAAGAGTAAGATCAAAAAAAAAATCCCAGATGCGAAAAAAGAAATGAAAATGCAATACAGTGAGAAAAGTATTAGAAATAACCATTAAGAGATATGGATGTATAAATGCCTTTGCACAAGCTGCACGGCACGTGTACACTCACTCATACAAGCATATCGCTCTGCCCCTCTCTCTTTCCCTCTCTCTCTACTTTTTCTCTGTGTGTGTGTGTGTATATATATGAGTGGCTGTGTGGTAAGTAGCTTGCTTACAACCACATGGTTCCGGGTTCATTCCCACTGCGTGGCACCATGGGCAAGTGTCTTCTACTATAGCCTCGGGCCGACCAAAGCCTTGTGAGTGGATTTCATAGACGGAAAGAAGCCTGGAAGAAGCCTGTCGTATATATGTATATATATATATATGTATGTGTGTATATGTTTGTATGTCTGTGTTTGTTCCCCCAATATCACTTGACAACCAATGCTGGTGTGTTTACGTCCCCATGACTTAGCGGTTCAGCAAAAGAGACCGATAGAAAAAGTACTAGGCTTACAAAGAATAAGTCCTGGGGTCGATTTGCTCGGCTAAAGGCGATGCTCCAGCATGGCCGCAGTCAAATGCCTGAAACAAGTAAAAGAGTAAAGAGTATATATATATATATATATATATATATATATATATATATATATAAATGTGATCTCGTGTGTACCGTTGGCGATTTTTTTTCCTTTGTCTTCCCTTCTCTGGATCTTTCCGATGAAGAGCTCCGCTCGAAACATTAAACCCTCTTCTTTCCGTCTTTCCTGAGCGTCCAATAATACTATATTTGTTCCACGCCCTCGCGTTGTTGTGTTTTTTTTGTGCTTTCTTGTTTGGATTAACTTTATATATATATATTATATATATATATAATATCCGTAATAATGAAGAGTGAAATTAATTAATTTGGAATAATTATCAATTACACCAAGTAGTCTTCGGCATGTAAAAGCCTCATTCGAGGAAAATTTAAGTAATACTAAGCAATAAAGGGTTTAGCAACGAATTGCCTTACCACATACCGAATTTAGAAATAGCAGTCAAAGAGTTATAGCTATTTCTTCTACTAAAAGGGAAGAAATAGCTATAACTCTTTGACTGCTATTTCTAAATTCGGTATGTGGTAAGGCAATTCGTTGCTAAACCCTTTATTGCTTATATATATATATATATATATATATATATATATATATATATATGAACCTAATTATCTCTTAGCTTACTTATGTACCTCCCTCCCTACCAATCTACTTACATATTCATGTGTATATAACCAGCTTTCACACCAATTATTTCCTACCAACCACATAGCATCAGTTGTATTCCAGATGTGACCACCCTGTGTTTTTATTATATCAGGAACTGCACACTCCCGTTTTGTAAGATGGTAGGTCAATCAACCACACAGAGACTCCCTCGTTATTGCTGGAGTTCTACATCTGGTCAACAATAATTTGAAACATTTGAACATTGTAGCAAGTTAATGGTACTGTTACTATTGTTTTACTGGTGATGATGTATTCAGTAACCGCCATAATTACTTTGTCTATTATAACTTTTATTATAGGATCTTACACACACACACACACACACACACACACACACACACACACACACACACACACTGACACACTTGTACACACACATCCTACCTATGTCTCTCTAATGCATATTTTTAATATAAAAGGGTGTCATCCATAAAGACTGGCAAAGATGTATCATAATAAACAGACATCTGAGAGGAGGTGGCCTTATATGGGATGTAGGAAAGGAGTAAGTAGGACCTTGATAGTATGTGCATGTGTGTGTGTGTGTGTGTGCATCCATGTGTGTGTGTGTGTGTGTGTGCTCCATGCAAAGCCTGGAAAAGAGCACTTCTGGAGGACTTAAATTGAAAGATCATGTTTTGAAAATTGCTGAGATACTTTCAGTCAATTTAATGCCAGGTAGAGTTATCTTGGATAAGATGAAGTTTAGGTTGGATTAGGTCATGAATTAACAGAGACATCTTGTGGTGGAGAACAAATATTGTAATTTATTGTCTTTGAGTTGGTGAAAGATCTTGACAGTGTCCAAAAGTTTATATGAATCAACAGAACTCAAAGAAAGTAGTGATTTATATACTTGGAGGGGGTTAAGAGAATATGTAGAGATGAGTGGCTTTTAAAAGCTGTTTGAATCACATATGAGGATTCTCTAAGAAAGATTAGGATTTGTAGGGAATGGAGTGAGGAATATTTTGAATAGATAGATATTCACCAGAGTTCTGCTATCAGTACCCTACTATTCCATATTATCATTATCAAAATCAAAATCGATCAACATCAATGATACCAGTGTCAGTGGCAAGTAAGAGAACCATCCGAACGTCGCTGTAGCCAGCACCGCATCGCCTGGCCTCCATGAAACACTGAAACACTGCCAGATCTGACTAGGCCTGGTGCAGCCTTTGGGCTTCCCAGACCCCAGTTGAACCATCCAACCCATGCTAGCATGGAAAGCGGATGTTAAACAACGACGACGATGATGATGATGATGATGAATAACAAAGAAATACAAAATTTAGATGCTCTTATAAGCTTAATACATTGATAGGTGCAGGCACGGCTGTGTGCTAAAAAGTTTGCTTCCCAACAACCTGGTTCTGGCTTCAGTAACTTTACTTTTTTCTAGATAGGTGTGTTGGCTCTACACAAATCCATTTTCATTTCTTGAAAGAGGTGATTAATATTAGTCTGCCCCCTATCCTTTAACCTGTCCAGCATGAGAGGCCCTATCAGGAGTTTGTATTCTGCTGGTTTAGCTCCCAGGGTCATCCAAGCACACAACCCACCATAATGCAATAAGACTGAAGCTTGTGGTTGAAAGAATATCATTCAAAAACCAAAAACCAAATTATCAGATTGTAAGTGAAACCATAAAACTACAGCCATTTGGGATTAATCTTGCTCCTACGTATATATAGAAAAGAAGCAAGTAAGGGATGTGTAAATAATGGGTTTGTAAGTGATGCAGAGAAAACTTTGCAAATCTGGGAGAGGACCATAAATTTAATGTAGAAGATGGAAACGAATTAGCAGTAAAGTCACCATGGATCAAATGAGATTTGTGAATTGTTCACTAAATGTAGTTGATGGCTATCTTTCCATTGTCTAGGTGACCTAATTAATGATGCAACAAGCTTGTTATAGTAATAGTATAATTGCAGCAATAATCTGAAAGGGTTAATTGTAGTTCAAAGAATGTTACTTCAAGTGTGTTAAAAAAGAAGGGTTTTTTTTCTCTGTCTTTCTGCCTGTCATGCTCTCTCTCTCTCTCTCTCTCTCCCCCCCCCCCCTGTTTCTATCTGTCTTTCTCTTTCTCACTCTCATTTTCTATGTGAAAAAAAAAAGGACTGCAAAAAGCATGTTTCAAGATTGTAATGTTAGATGGTAAAATGCATTAACGGGAAAAGATCTGTGGACTCCAGAGAGTAATCAGGAGAGTGTGATGTGTTGAATATGTTGTATTCACTCGTATGAAGAGTGGTGCACACTCAAATAGGCTGAGAAAATAGCTTGAGGATCATTGTCCATTTAATATCATCCTGTCCGATATCGTCCATGCTAATGTTTAAATTAACATATTAACAACAATGTTAATAAATGATAATGTAATGATCCTATTGGTCAGCACAAGCATAATATTTATTCTGTATTTAATTTGTATCATAATTTGTGAACAATAACATTATTTGATAACAGTTTTCTATGAGACAATCATTAGTCTGCTGTGTTTCTGGTGAAATGGTTGGCGTAGTGTGGCAGTGATAAGAGACAGTCTAAGAGAGGTTAGAAGTTGGAAAGCTTTTTATGATATTCCGTTTTTTATCCAGTTTTCTCATCAATATTTATGTTTTGCACTAATATAAATCAGTGAAAGATGCATACACACACACACACACACACACACATATTAAAAAGGAAGCAGTCTGAATTTTGGATAATTCTTTATTAGTGCTTTCGTCTGTTCAATTGAGTTCAATCTGGAGAGTTTGATTGAACAGGCAAAAGTACTAATAAAAGAATTATCCAAAATTCTGACTGCCTCCTTCTTCTTAATATATATCTGTACATCACTTCGAGCACTCTATACATACATACATACATACATATGTATGTGTGTGTGTTCAAAAATTATATAGAAGTACAAACAAATGGATTTCATTTTTGGATTTGGTTTGCAAGATTCTTTATATGAGTTCGTGTGTTGAAGCATATTCTGTTGTGTCTGGGGAGAGTCATTCTCTTTTAGTGCCTAATTATTTAACACACTCACCGGTAAAATTTCCACTTATTTCTTATTTTTATTCTCTAAAATTTTCGTTGCGTCTTGCAACCTTTTCAATAGTCTTGACTCTTTCTTTTATTTACACTGCGTTTTTAGAGAATAAAAATAAGAAATAAGTGGAAATTTTACCGGTGAGTGAGTTAAATAATAAGGCACTAAAAGAGAATGACTCTCCCCAGACACAACAAACAAATGGAACAAATAGAAAATACACTCATAGAATGTTGCTAAATCCTCATCAATTATAGTCCAAAGTATCATAACAATTTCATGCTTTTAATGATATTACTGTTCCTTTTTGGTGGCAATAAAAATGAAATTATTGAAATGAAATCAAGGTTAAAAATCTGGGAAGAAAGTATATTTTTAAATGTATCAATTACCCAATATATTTTTACTGAATCTAAGTATTTTAATATATTTTATGTAATAAGTATGTGCTTCTGGTGATTCTCCTATATCAATTCTATTGATGGAAGTGAGTTGGATTATTGTTTGTAGACTGAATTATCTGGTGTTATTCTCACTTATATATTTATCTTTTGTCTCAAGTCTCAATTTCTTGAGCACTTATAAATGCAACCTTTAATCTGAGGGAAAATAGTTTATCTTGTATTCTTCCTTAAATATAATTATATATATATATATCTACACACATACATACATACATACATTTGTGTGTGTGTATATATATATATATATGTATCTCTCTCTCTCTCTATATATATATATATATATATTATATATATATATATATATTATATATATAGAAACTCTGCCAAATCAATAGTGGAGCCTGGTGCAGCCATCTAGTTCGCCAGCCCTCAGTCAAAATCGTCTAACCCATGCTAGCATGGAAAGCGGACGTTAAACGATGATCATGATGATCATGATGATATATATATTGGGTCATTCCATAAATAATGTGGGGTTTTTTTCAATTGCATGAACTAAAAACCAGAGAGGGACAGGATAATCTACCTGCATCAATTTACTATTAATTTTACCCTGTACTTATTCTTAGTGCAAGTTTTAAAGAGTGCAGTTCGATTTTAACAGCTATTTTTTCAAAGCTATAATGAAAGTAACAAAGGAGCATATTCAGCATATTTTGCTTTATGAGTTTAACAAAGGCAACAACAGAATGGAAAGCACGAGGAATATCATGCAGTATATGGGGATTGAACAATAAGCATAAGCTAGTGTCAACAGTGCTTCCAGAAATTCCAAGCTGGGAGCTACTGCCTAGAAGATGAGCCTTGTCCTGAGAGATCTGTAGAGCTTGACAAGGATGTCCTGCAAACCCTAGTGGAACAAAATCCCATTGTAACTGTTGGGGAGCTAGCAGAGAAGCTTGGACTTGGTCATGCAACCATTCATCGACACCTGCATGCCATCAGAAAAATCAGGAAATTGGTTTCAAGATGAAAGGTGTTCTTCCATCAGTATAATGCTCGGCCACATACAGTGAGGATGACACTCCAAAGGCTAGAGCAGTTTGAATGGGAAATGTTGCCCCACCCATCATATTCACCAGACATTGCCCCGTCTGATTATCATTTATTCTGCAGTCTGTCTTCAAACTCATTTGGATGCAAAAAATATGAATTCTGTAGGTGTAATTTTGGAGTAGTAGTCTTTGTCATGGACAAGTGAATTTGGGAAGAGGGGTCTTGCAAGTCTACCAGACAGACGGTAAAGCATTGTAGAAAATGAAGGAGAGTATGGTTTAGATTAAAAAAGAACTTTGTTTATCTTAATTTTGATAAATAAAAGAAGTATAAAAAAAAGCCCACATTATTTATGGGATGACCCAATATATATATATATATATAAAGCAGCAGAAAATTCAACAAAACCTGTTACTCTGAGTTTCCCGGCAACGGGAAACTCAGAGTAACAGTTTTTGTTGAATTTTCTGCTGCTTTAAATAAAGCATATTACTCTACCACTGGTATTTGAGTACTCTTTTTTCCACCTTGTTTCACATTTATGTGTTTACTCCGGTATATATATATACACACACACACACATACATACATACATTTACATACACACAGGCACACACACGCACGCACGCACGCACGCACGCACGCACGCACGCACGCACGCACACACGCACACACACACACACACACACACACTTACACTTCAGAGACATACTTGTCTGGCAAATTATTTCATTTGAAACCATGTGCTGAAACTAAAACAATTACAGTGTTGGAGACACACATTTTAGCCATTCAAAAACACAAATAATGCTAACTTCATTTAAACATTTATTATTTGATAGCAAAACTTTCATTGCACCAAATAGCAAGCTTATCACTGATACATTTTCACAGTGACTGGGTTTAAATGAAGCAGAAAATTGGTAGAATTGCTTACTCTTTGCTATTAATGTTCCGAGTTCAAATCCAACAGAAGTCAACTTTACTTTTTATCCTCTTGGGGTTGATAGAATTAAGTATTAGTCAATGACTAGGCTTGATGCCTACAGGACATCCTCAATCTTTTATCTTTTAGCTTTTATCTTTAACATGATTCAGTCATTAGACTGTGGCCATGCTAGGGCACTGCCTTCAAGAATCTTGGTCAAACAAATTGACCCACGTACTTATTATTCAGCCTGGTACTTATTCTATCAGTCTCTTTTGCCAAACTGCTAAGTTATGGGCATACCAACACTGGTTGTCAAGCAGTGGTAGGGCATAAACACATATACACACCCACAAACATACATATCGCAGGAGTGGCTGTGTGGTAAGAAGTTTGAAAGAAAAACTGAAAGAAGGCCATCGGACATATATATATATATATATATATATATATTTGTGTGTGTCTGTGATTGTCCCCCGCCCCCATCACTTGAAAACCAATGTTGGTGAAAGAAACTCGTCATATATATATATATATATATATATCCTGAGACCCCCTTCGGTCACGACACAGACCATGGAATTGCACCTAGAAAGTTACCCCACCAGGCACAAGTCTGGTTCCCTCAACTTCTGGAGTGTCATAAGTGACATGTGTGGTCAAGCATTGTCATGAAGAATGATTGGCCCTCTTCTGTTGACCAGTCTGGGATGGAGGAGTAGCAGTTTTTCATTCACTTTGGCAATTTCATGGCAATATGTTTCTGCTGTAATGGTTTCTTTCTGGGTTTTAAGAAGTTATAGTGGAATAGTCCAGCAGTACACCACCAAACAGTCACCATAACCTTCTTTTTGAAGAGCTCAGGTTTAGGGAAGGTTTGCGGTGCCTCATTTTGGTCCAGCCACTGCAAAGAACATTTTTTTTATTATTGTACAGAATCCATTTTTCATTACAAGTTACAATATGGTTGAGAAATGGATCAGTCTGGTTACAGAGAAGAAGCAATGAGCAAATTTCATATCTGTGCATTTTCTGATTTTCATTCAAATGGTTGCAAACAGGTTTCTGGCTAACTTGAAGTTCTTTTGCCAGTTTTTCAGTAGTTTTACATGGATCTTTCTCAATGACAATCTTTAATTGATTGTCATCGATGACAGATGGGCATCCACTACACTAACAGTCTTCAAGGCTCAGGTCTCCACTGCAAAATTGGTTAAACCATCTTCGAGCTGACCACTCACTGGTCATTTCCTCACCAAATGTTTCGTTGATATCGCGGTCAGTTTCAGCTGCTTTATGTCCTTTTTTGAAGGTGAATAGCAAAATTGCTCGAATATCGCGCTTTGACAGTTGCATTTCAGATGATTGTAACAATGGTGAAAAAAATATCACTGTTAATTTATTGATGCATTTGGGCAAGTCTATGTCTGTATTATCAGACAATTGCTAAGAAATGTTTAAAAAAAATCGAAACTCGGCAAAAATCCAGTACAAATTCTTCATAGTTCAAAACGTTGCTTACTTTTTACTGAACCTGATATTATATATATATATATTTAAAATGAATAAAAGAATGGAGTCGAACAAAGATTTTAACACAATTCCTTTACTTTCAACACATGTTTCGAAGACTGTGAACATTATGTAGCAAGCCATAGAAAAGTTTTTGTCCATCTTGAGGCTGATTGATTTTCCTTGTCTTTCCTGATGAGAAGACGGCATAATGCACACTTTATTCCTTCGGAATTAAGAATATGCAGTCTTCGAAACATGTGTTGAAAGTAAAGGAATTGTGTTAAAATCTTCATTCGACTCCATTCTTTTATTCATTTTAAATAATACACAAATTACCACACAAGAACACGGGGGTTTCTACCCTTGGCATGTAGCTTCAACCGTGTTTTCTGACGTGAATTTGCTACCCAGGTATCGATTAACCGAATTATCAATACTAGGATAATTCATTCACATACTTAAATATTTATATATATATATATATATATAGATATATACACATACATACAATATATATATATATCATTGTCATCATCATCAAACATCTGTTCTCTATGCTTGCATGGTTTCGATAGTTTGACACACATACACACACACACACACAAATATGTATATATAATAAACAATACACCTTACACACATACAGTGTATAGACTTAATTAAAGCAGAAAGCATTGTTTGATGATTGATTATTCATTACCTTTCAACCAAACACAACAGCCAGAACTGAATATTTAAAATTCATTGAAATTATCACACAGAAATTAATATAAACATTTACTGAATAATGTAGCAGAGCAATGACCTAAGTGTCATTTAATATTTAGTTCTGTACTTGTAGGATTTGAGTTCAAATCTTACCAGAATTAACTTTATTTTTCATCTGTTACATGTTTAAATCAGCGGTTCTCAACAGGGGTCCATATGGCCCTTGGGAGTCAATATGGCCCTTGGGAGTCAATATGGCCCTTGAGAGTCAATATGGCCCTTGGGAGTCAATATGGCCCTTGGTGGGGTCCATTTAAGATCTTGTTAAAATTTATGTGCAGGAAATTGCATATACATATACAATACACAAAATATTTTAACAATTTTTAAAATACAGTTCCTGTTAATATTTAATTATTAAAATATAAGATTTTTTAAGCATTGAATGGCAATGGGGCTCCAGTGGAGTAAAATAGGAATCAAAGGGTGTCCATAGGTAAAAAATGGTTGAGAACCTCTGGTTTAAATGAAGCTTTTTTGACATCAGTTCACGTGAAACCACCTCTGCTTCAAGGATACAAAACCTCTTGTATCCCTGTATTCACATTAAAATAGAATACTTCCATCATATCATATAGGGATTTGAACCCCGAATGTGAAATTATCAGTTTATGACCATGAGTAAGCTTATAATTGGGCTATACGAGTTTCATGTGAACAATTTAAAAATTGGATAATCAGTTTCAAGCTAACGCATGAACAGCATTGCAAATGTTCTTGAGATCCATGAATGTTTTCCACACTCAATCAGTTTGGTGCTTAAATCATAGCAGAATGTTGTTGGCATTCAAGCAGGGCAGATCTTGGCTCTTGTCCAACAAACAAGGAAAAGAACCTTAATAAATTATAGCGGACTCATGTCTTTGGCCTTTCGCTTTCCAGATAACAAATGGCCGACTGAATGCTGTTAAGTCAATTCCTACATACTGTTCTGGTCAGCAGTGAGAATTTGGAAATTAATGTCTGATAAATGCTTAGTCTTCTCCTAATAAAATTGCTATTAAGCATTCACAAGTTTACTTTCGCTGTAATATATGCAATATATAGGCGCAGGAGTGGCTGTGTGGTAAGTAGCTTGCTAACCAACCACATGGTTCCGGGTTCAGTTCCACTGCGTGGCATCTTGGGCAAGTGTCTTCTACTATAGCCCTAGGCCGACCAATGCCTTGTGAGTGGATTTGGTAGACGGAAACTGAAAGAAGCCTGCCATATATATGTATATATATGTATGTGTTTGTGTGTGTCCCCCTAGCATTGCTTGACAACCGATGCTGGTGTGTTTACGTCCCCGTCACTTAGCGGTTCTGCAAAAGAGACTGATAGAATAAGTACTGGGCTTACAAAGAATAAGTCCCGGGGTCGATTTGCTCGACTAAAGGTGGTGCTCCAGCATGGCCGCAGTCAAATGACTGAAACAAGTAAAAAAAAACAAAAAAAAACAACTTGATATTACATTCAATTAATAAAGATATTATGTCAATTTTTCTCACAACACAACCTCATAAAAATGGTGACTTGACAAAGAAGAACCTACAACACCCAACCTCATAACAAGCACACAAGGCAACAAGAATCCTAATGTTGATGTCCATAATCATTCTTAACACATTTTGACAGATTTGAATGTGAATATGTTAATCTCTGTTGTAGTTCACCTTTAGAAAACACTTTCTCCCTTTCGGACAATGTCTCTTTCTACTGGAATGGGTTATAAAAATGAAATACATACAGTGTTTCTCTTCCGTGTATGCAACATTCTGTAGTTTAATCATGTTTCTTACAACTAGCACTCCATCATTTACGACAACGAGGCTTCCAGTTGGTCTGATCAATGGAATAGCCTGCTCGTGAAATTAACATGCAAGTGGCTGAGTATTCCACAAACATACTCTCTTTTCTCTTTTACTTTTTTACTCTTTTACTTGTTTCAGTCATTTGACTGCGGCCATGCTGGAGCACTGCCTTTAATCGAGCAACTCGACGCCGGGACTTATTCTTTGTAAGCCTAGTACTTATTCTATCGGTCTCTTTTGCCGAACCACTAAGTGACGGGGACGTAAACACACCAGCATCGGTTGTCAAGCAATGCTAGGGGGACAAACACAGACACCCAAACACATACACACACACACATATATATATATACATATATACGACAGGTTTCTTTCAGTTTCCGTCTACCAAATCCACTCACAAAGCTTTGGTCGGCCCAGGGCTATAGCAGAAGACACTTGCCCAAGATGCCACGCAGTGGGACTGAACCCGGAACCATGTGGTTGGTTAGCAAGCTACTTACCACACAGCCACTCCTGTGCCTGTGTACCTTTAAAGTAGTTCTCAGGGAGACTCAGTGTGACACAGAATCTAACAAAGCTGACCCTTTGAAAACTGGCTCAAGAACAAAATTTGTTTAGGGGTACAAACCCAGATCCAAAATTTTTTGTAAATAAGGTTTTATTTATTTTTATTTATTTTTGTTCCTTGTTCTTTGAGAAGAAACTTAGCTTCAAGCTACTTTTTACAGATCATTTTTTATGCAGTTTTCTAAACCTGAGAAAAGTAAGTAGGGGTGCTAATTTTGATTTTGCACCCCACCAAAACATTTTAGGAGGTGCACTTGCACCTTCTGCACCCCTTGTTTCCATTCCTTTGAAATACAGATGTTGTTCATTGTTTCCAGCTGAGTAGACTGAAATAAAATATCTTGCTCAAAGACATAAACCACAGCAGGGAATTGAACTTATGGCCTTATGACTGTGAGCTGTATACCCTAACCACTTAGCTATGTGTCTTCACTACCATGTTCCTTAACCACTTTGATACCAGACTACCAGAAACTGCCCTTGTTTCTATGATACAAATTCTATTTTAAATTGATCGGAATTTAAATTTTCCATAAAAATTCCATGTTAATTTATATTCTAAACACAGCTTTCATCATCCTCATCGTTTATCGTCCGTTAATGGGTTGGACGGTTCGACCGGGGATCTGGGAAGCCAGAAGGCTGCACCAAGCTCCAGTCTGATCTGGCAGTGTTTCAACAGCTGGATGCCTTTCCTAACGCCAACCACTCTGTGAGTGTAGTGGGTGCTTTTTACGTGCCACCGGCACAGGTGCCAGGCGAGGCTGGCAACGGCCACGATCGGATTGGTGCATTTTATGTGCCACCAGCACGGAAGCCAGTCAAGGTGGCGCTGGTATCGGCCATAATTCGGATGGTGCCTTTTACGTGCCACTGGCACGGAAGCCATAATGACAAAATTATTTTACGAAATTCTTGATTATTTTAAAAATCAATTGAAACAAAAGCAATGCAAGCTGACAGAAAGACACCAAGGATGAAAGGAGTGAGTGTGGTCCAGAGTTACTCTTAGATAAACAGGGTGGATGTAGCACTCAAGTGGTGTTCCAGACTCTTTGATGTCAAGAAGTCAGTTTGGCTTTGTGACTTCAGAGGTGGAACAAGCAAACTTAATTCTGAGAATGAGTGGCTTGTGGATGATTGCACTTGTAATAGAGAAATAGTTCATTTGAGGTTGAGGTGAGGTTTGCTTTTGATATGCCACATGTACTCTGTACTGGTGTTACTCAGAAGTTGTCATTGGAAACCTGTTACCAACGATGACATTGTTTACAAAATGCAGCATAAAAATTCAAAATCAATACAATAACCACCTACACCCCCCCCCCATTTCTATACTGGTAGTTGTGACCCCTCTCTCTCCAAAACTCCTATTACTGATGCCCATCATGTTCTCTTAAACCGAAACATTTCTACAACTGCGCCCCCCCTCTCACTTACTTGCAAACATATAGCCCCCATCAGTGTCTCTTTCACATTACTGCTACCTTTACCAAATCCCATTGCACCCAGTCTTAACTGTTTCTTATTTCTTCTCCAGCACTGTCTCACCAATTTCTCCCCCTCTTCCACACTTATCACCACAATTGCTTTATTTCCTCCCAACATTTGAGATCCCCTTCGGTCACGACACAGACCATGGGATTGCACCTAGAAAGTTACCCTCCCAGGCACAAGTCCGGGCAAGGTTGTTTATGGAAGACCAGCAGTCGCCCATGCATACCGGCCTCCCCTCTCCACGCCACCAGTGTTATCCAAGGGAAAGTCAAGGGCCGATACAGCTTGGCACCTGTGACGTCACAACTCATTTCTACAGGTGAGTGAACTGGAGCAACGTGAAATAAAGTGTCTTGCTCAAGAACACAACATGCAGCCCGGTCCGGGATTCGAGCTTACAACCTCACGATCGTAAGCTCGACGCTCTAATCACTGAGCCATGCGCCTTCCTCCCAACATAACTCTCTTCTATCATGCTAATTCATCTTCTGCAATTATCCTCTCTTTCAACTACTTGATTCTACAAGCTAGAGGATGTTCCAATAGCTAAAAGGATACAAAGCAAGTCTGTCAGTCTTTTTCCTTCTGGTTTCATAGTATTAAGTGAATGAATGATAAAGGTTTCCTCTAAGACTCATCTTCTATTCTATAGCTGCTAACATTATTGGATAATCCAGCAATATCCATTCCTAACAGTGAAGCGAACCAAAACCCTACAGATTAGAATAAAGTATTCTAACCACAAAGTTTAACCCTTTAGTTAGTTAGTTAGTTAGTTAATTTTTGGCTCAAAAGCAAATAGCAAGGCCATGTAGGGGGACATGGAGTTAAGTACAGGGTGGTGTTCATGTAAAGAGTTCAGGCCACTTGAGGTCAAGGGAGACTTTGAACAAAGCGGTCGTCGGCATCTTCACCATCTCGTCTGGCAGCTTGTTCCACGGATTCGCAACCCGGACGGAGAAAGCTCCTCTCCTTCGATTGAGATGAAATCGTCGCAGGTAGAGCTTTTCAGAATAACCCCACAGCCGACGCTCTGGAGCAGGAGTGAAGAACAGCTCTTTCGAGAGGTTACACTTTCCGCTTTAGCATATAATCCGGCCCAAATATTCTACTGGTTTTATGTTAAAACTGACCAGATTCCAATCTCTCACACCTACCCTGCAATGTCATTCTAAAAATGTACAAACACACCACTGAAATCTTGTAGCTAACAGATAATGAGTGATTAATTCAAAGCACTGGGAATAAATAATGGTAAGGGCTTAATGAATTATCTGTGGCTGGTTTGAACTCTCAACCTAGAGGAAGGTAATTCAATATCATATTCACATATGTGAGTGACTATGGTAATTCATGTCTAATTGGTTTTTAATTGGGATTCTACAACCACCACAAATATTACTATCACAAACACAGCTACCACCACCACCACCACCACTATCATTACCAGCACCAGCACTGCCACCAGCAGCAGCACCACCACCACCACCACTACCACCACCACCACTACCACCACCACTACCACCATCATTACCAGCACCACCACCACCACTACCACCACCACCACCACCACCACTACCACCACCACCACCACCACTACCACCACTACCACCACCACCACTACCACCACCACTACCACCATCATTACCAGCACCACCACCACCACTACCACCACCACCACCACCACCACTACCACCACCACCACCACCACTACCACCACTACCACCACCACCACTACTACCACCACTACCACCACCACCACTACTACCACCACTACCACCACCACCACTACCACCACCACCACAACTACCACCACCACAACCAGCACCACCACCACTATCATTACCAGCACCAGCAGCACCACCACCATCACTGTAACCACTATCATTATAGAAATTACCACAAACACTAGCACCTCCACTGCCACCACCACAAATACCACCACTACCACCACCACCACCATCATCACAATTACCATCACTGCTACTACTACTATTGCTTAAATAGCTATCACTACAACAATCACCACTACCAACCCACCACAGCCATAACCATGACTATCACCACACACACAAAAACAAAATACTACCAACAGCACCCTAATGACCTGTCTCAAACCACCACCACCGCCACCCCAACGCCTGTTTTAGTTTTTCTTTACTGATATCTGTGACATATATTTTCTTTCGTTAGCTACAAGGTCAGCTTCAATAAGTCTTATTTTGGCTTCTGATATAATTATAAGAGAGTGAGGTTAAAGACCTAAAGGTTAGAGAACCCTAGTGAAACGTTGGCCTTAATTACACCAACCATCGTTCCCCTTTCGGCCAGAGACAGAAAGAGGTGGGAGAGAAGAAGGGGGAGAAAGAGGGACAGCAATGTTTCAGTGAACACTGAGAAGGTTTGCTTTTAGAATTATTAGTATATTAGTTTTAAACTTTGGCACAAAGCCAGTAAGTTTGAGAATGGCGTGGGAGCAAGTTTGTTACATTGATCCCAGTCTGCAGCTGGTAATTATTTTATTGACCCCGTAAGGATGAAGGGTAAAGTCAACCTTGGTGGAATTTGAACTCAGAACGTAAAGACAGTTGAAATGTTGCTAAAAAATTTTGCTCAGTGTACTAACGATTTGCCAGCTTGCTGCCTTAAGAATTGGTCAACAAAGGTGGTGAGCTGGCATAAGCATTAGCACGCCAGGCAAAATGCTTAATGATATTTCGTATGTGTTTATGTTCTGAGTTCAAACTCTGCCGAGGTCAACTTTGCATTTCATCCTCTCGGGGTCGATAAATTAAGTACCAGTTTGTGTACTAGGGTTGACCTAATCAACTAAACCCTCCCCAAAACTTTCGGGCCTTGTGCCTAGAGTAGAAAAGAATATGTTGGTCAACTCCACTCCTTGCTTCATTGATAACAAAAGTTAACCCTACCTGGCTGTTGTTTTTGTTTTCACTTTTGTTTTAATGACCTATTTTTCCATGCATGCACGAGTCAGACAGAATTTGCTGAAATAGATTTTTCTGTAGCCAGATGCACATTCCGTTGTCACCCTGCACCCGTTTCCAAGCAAGGCAACGTTTCCTCTTGGCCAGACATGTTCTGTCATGAAGAATGAAAATGAACATCACATGAATGACAGTGATGCTCATTCACAGCTGTCACATGATGTCAAGACAAGGAGACACACACACACACTCATGCACATACGATGGGCTTCTTTCACTTTCCATCTACCAAAAACTCACAAGGCTTTGATCAGTACAGGGCTGTAGTGGAAGACACTTGTCCAAGATACTGTGCAAAAGGATTGAACCAGGAACTGACAAACCTCTTAACCACTCAGCCACATCTGACTAACTCAATGAATATCGTTTTTTTATACTCACTACATTATGTATGCAAAGGCACATAACTTACTCATGACCGTCAGGTTGTGGTTTCAATTCCCAGACTGGACAGTGTATTGTGTTTTTGAGTAAAACACTTAATTTAATGTTGCTTTAGTCCACTCAATTGAAAATAAGCACTAGTAACAACTGGGAATTGACCCTTCAAGGGACTGGCATCCCTTTCAGGGTTGGGATTGGGGAGTAGTATTTTGCTTTTAGTCACTTAACCCTTTAGCATTCAGATTATTCTGTTAAATGTAAAGCTTATTTATTAACGTGGTCTTAAATTAATCATGTATTATCTTTTAGCTTTGAGATTTTGATGATGTGATTGTTTATTTTTAAAATGACACTGTAAGGTAGGTGTGAGAAACCAGATCTTGCCAATTTGAACATAGAACAGGTAGAATGAGTGGAGCTGATACAGCTGCTTTGAATACTAAAGGGTTAAATGCCATAGAAACCAGTAAAAGCTGTGGCAGTTAGATCACCTGAAGCAATATAGAACAGAATAATGCATTCTATAAAGAAATGGAAAGAATGGTCTGCAACAGGTATGCATAATGTCCATCTAAAACTAAGCAATCAAAAAAACATGTTTCATTTTTGCAGACTTGAAGTAGACCTGATGTAGAGAAGGCATATTATTGATGGAGTCATGAATAATGATGAAAGGACTTTGATGAACCCGACTGATTGATTGAATGATTAATCAAACAGTTGATTAGTTAATTGGTTTAAATAGTTCAGTTAACAAATAAATAATAAAGAAGTGAATTAGAATCCCTGTTTGTGTTTATTATTTGCATAATAACTCTCCTGAAATGAAAAGAAGAATTTCAGGCAAAATCTGCTAATTAGTAACAAGGTTTGGCTGTTGACCAATGGAAAAGAGCCCAATATATAATGACCATTGTATTTGATTGTCATTAAATATTTATTGCTACTTCCCCTTTGGACATAACAAAGTTTCAGAGATAATACTTTAGTATAATTGCAATCTGTTTTTAATCATGTTTTTGAAATGTGGACTAATTATAATTAATGTTATGAGCTTGTAGGCTTTTGGTGACAGACCTAAAAAGTAAAACTAAAATTAAGGCATTAGATAAGTTAGCTCACACTTGGCTACATGTTTTTCATGCAGAAGACATCACCAGGAAATTTTTCAGTGGAACTATTTTAAATTTCTAAATCAACAAATATTTTTCCAATCTAAATCTGTATATTCTTTCAGTCATTCTAGAGTCTAGCAAGTTTAGTAAAGATATATATCACTGAGGAGTTCTGATAAGACTGAATCATGCCAAGAATTGTCATCTTACTTACCAAACATCAAACTGCCTTTGCATGCCTTTTATTCAACTTTGAATTTATATTAGGGAGTTGCCTCCCTTACAATTCTTGTCACGGATTTTCATTAATACTAATGATATTTATTTTCATTAACCCTTTCGTTACTATATTTCTGACCAAATTACACCCCTTATGTGTTTCAATTAATTTCTAACGTAATCATAAATTTAGTCTGGTTTCATTAAACAACTATAACTTTTTTATTTATCGATATATTAATCTGATTTTTG
Organism: Octopus sinensis; assembly: GCF_006345805.1. Classification (NCBI taxonomy): domain Eukaryota; kingdom Metazoa; phylum Mollusca; class Cephalopoda; order Octopoda; family Octopodidae; genus Octopus; species Octopus sinensis. The sequence continues at coordinate 23,598,696 of NC_043017.1, forward strand.
GAAGATAATTTAATGAAATATTCTCAACCAATTCTATACTATAATTTTTGTCACAAAGTGACTCTATTTGCAGGTAGATACAGGTAATTCCACAAAATATAAAATTATTAAAATTTTGTTCAAATATCGCTATAGAAAATATTAGCTAATATTCAATTGGGTATACAACAAAATTTTACGATAGAATTTGTTATTCTGGGTAACTTTCTGATACCCATAATAATATTTATGGCAAAATAGGCCTTAATTTCATTTAAGGTTGTGGGAAATAAAAACTATCCTTTCTTTCGTTTTGTTTACGTTTAGCGTAACGGTTCGTTTTCGCTGTAATGATTTCAAATAGGCTCATTCGAAAAAGTAAATAGAAATAGCCTAAGGCTTTACCCTTCTGGGAAAGTCTGTGGCTTGGTCCAGTTTTCTGCAGAAAAATCACCGAAAGAAACAGTTTTTAAATTTTCACTCCATTCAGGTGCCAATTCGTTTTCTTTATCGCTATCGGAGATCTCAGATTCACTGTTTTCACTTTCGGAAAATGAAACATCAAATTCATTATCAAATACCATGTGCTTTTTTTTTTCAGTCATAGAGTTAGATTTATGAAGGTCTTCAGTAGAAAATCCTTCGAGTTCTGACTCGCTGCTTGATATAATGAAATTCGTATCCATTTTTTGTCAGAATTACAAATTTTGAAAACACAATAGGAACAAATTTCGGAAAAAAATCTCCCAAAATTCACGGAATTAAAATTACACTTCGATTATTGTACAAAACTGTAGTTGAACTGTTTACGAAGTATAATACGTGTTTTCACGAATGTACTGAAGAGATTTGCTCTGATATTCTCATTTAAATATGAATAGGTAAATTCGGGCGGCTTTGGGCGGTTTGGTTTCATAAACCAAAATTTTTTTCGGGCGGCTTTGGGCGGTTTGGTAACGAAAGGGTTGGGTTTAATTCAAATTGATTAAGCATTTTTTTTTTGTCGCCATATATTAAGTATATTGTGAAGAGGCATGACCTAGTGCTTAGGGTTTTTCCACTTTATGAGACTGTAATGAGTAGGGGTTGATGATGATGATGATGATGAAGAAGATGATGATACATCAAGGTTCATAGTCCTCCCTACTTAACTTTGCATGGAGTAGAGATCAATGAATTTTTGAGGTGCAAGACATTAAATTTTTTTTTGTTTTTTTTTTTTGGTAAGATTGAAGAAAAGGGATGGTGTGATGTTCATGTCATTTGCTTCCTGAAAGAAAACTGGGTAGGTTAATATAGCTTTGTGGTATATGAAAATGTCTCCT
>NC_043017.1:23604999-23639999 GCF_006345805.1 Octopus sinensis
CACTTAGACATCCTGGAAATAATGTTTAGCTCTCGCTTTAATTAGTCCTGGGGCTCACGACAGACCTTAGCCTTAGCCACACTAAATGCGTTGAGAATACATGTGGATGAGAGGTTAGGAAAGTAGATTTTTGATTATAAGGACCTGTTAGATATAGTAGCCAAATTAAACCCTTCAGTTTTCAAGGAAAGAAACGACACTTTCGTCAATGTATAGTCTCACGTAACCTTTCCGCCGAGGTCGACTTTGCCTTTCATCCTTTCGGGGTCGATAAATTAAGTACCAGTTACGCATTGGAGTCGATATAATCGACTTAATCCGTTTGTCTGTCCTTGTTTATCCTCTCTGTGTTTAGCCCCTTGTGGGTAATAAAGAAATAGGTATGGTCATGGTTTTGACCTGGTGTTAAACCATCTTAAGATTGACCTAGGGTTAAACAGTGACGACACAACCATCACCGCCGTCGCCAGCGATCAACAAACACCACAACGATTGTCTGGAGATTACGTGTTCAAGTTTTGAAAGAATCTCGGTATAGTTGTCTCTACGAAGCCTTGATCCAGAACACACACACGAATACACACATACACATGCACGTTTACACACGCATACATACACACACACACATACGTGCACAAAGATATGCATACATATATACACACGCAACGCACAACAAACGTTAACTATTTATTAGTAATTGCAGCCAGTCCTACAATCATGCTTTACCATCTAAAATAAAATGCACGTTTACATAAAGTGATTCTAGAAGCACTGTGAAAAAAATAGACAGGGAAGTCGCGGCTGGATTGCTTTTTGACTGTATATCTGAGCTGAACTCATACGCGTAAATATTCTCAAGCAAGTCACCGAGGTCGTTCACCTTGCTGGCAATAATTACTAATTTCCCTCAAAAATCACGCCCTACCATCTTAAATAAAAGTGACACGTTGGACAATGTGATCCGAGATACTTTCTGTCTAAAAAAAAATAATAATATCGGATGTCACGGCTGGAATGCCTTTTGATAATAGGTCTGATTAGATACATCCACGTGTATATTTGTGTCTTGCAGTAACTCTATATTTTATATATTCTGTATTTATTTGAAAAGGTGTGAAAACTAAACTTCTCTAAAAATTTTTCGTTCTCTCTTAACCTTACTTCCTCTCTCACTCTTTTTTCTGTCAGTCTGTCTCTATCGCTCTCCCTCTTTGTCGCTTTCTTCTCTCTCTCTCTTTCTTTGCCCGTCTGTCTATCCGTCTCTTTATCTGTCTGTCTGTCTCTGCTCTTCTCTCTCTCTCTCTCTCTTTCTCTACTCCGCCTGTCTCTCCTTGTTTTTCTATCTATCTGTCTGTCTGATTGTCTTTCTCTGTCTGTCTCTGCTCTTCTCTTTCTCTCTCTCTCTTTCTCTACTCCGCCTGTCTCTCCTTGTTTTTCTATCTGTCTGTCTATTGTCTTTCCCTGTCTGCCTCCCTCTCTTTCTCTCTTATCTTCTTTCTCTCTCTGTCTTCCTAATTCACATACACACAAAAGACACACACACACGTACATTCTTCTCTTTCACACAGATCCTAAAAACAACAAAAAACAAACACTCCCCCGCGCTGTCTCTCTCTCTCTCTTTCCCGTTATATCGTGTGCTTGTGTGAAAAACACCTCCCTCACTTTTCCCTCCCAGACTCCACCTCACTTGAGTGCTGCTACCTGTTCGCCACCACCCCTGGCCGTTTGCTTGTACCACCTTCAACGTGGATGTCGCTCGACATGCTAGAAATAGCTGTCAAGTCTTCCTGGAATCGCATCGAAATGTCTTAAAAACACAATACAACACACACACACACACACACACACATAAAGAGAAGTGCGTATAACATGTTTGAATAAAAGACGGGATGGTCACTACTGGAAACTTGTTGATTATAGGCTGCTTGATCAGTGTTTATCCGGTTCGGACACAGGTGTAATATCTTTGATCATGTCTGTTGGATCAGGGTGGTATGGGGTTAAGCAACAAGAACTTGTCACCTCTCCATCATATCACATCTATCTATCTATCTATCTATCTATCAATATCTATCTATCTATCTATCAATATCTATCTATCTATCTATCTATCTATCAATATCTATCTATCTATCTATCTATCAATATCTATCTATCTATCTATCTATCTATCTATCTATTTATCTATCATCTATCTATCTATCTATCTATCTATCATCTATCTATCTATCTATCTATCTATCTATCTATCATCTATCTATCTATCTATCTATCTATCTATCAATATCTGTCTATCTATCTATCTATCAATATCTATCTATCTATCTATCTGTCTGTCTGTCTGTCTGTCTGTCTGTCTGTCTGTCTGTCTGTCTGGCTATCTATCTATCTATCAATATCTATCTATCTACCTGTCTATCTATCTCTATATCTATCTATCTATCTATCTATCTATCTATCTATCTATCTATCTATCTATCTATCTATCTATCTATCTATATCTATCTATTTATCTATCTATCTATCTATCTCTATCTGCCTACCTATCTGTCTGTCTATCTATCTATCTACCTACCTCCCTACCTTTTTTTTATGTCCCACTCATCCCACCTAAAAAAAACTCTACATTGTATTTCGTCCATTTTTATCTGTGTTTAGCCCTGTGTGGCCACAATAAAAAAGTTATCTATCTATCTATCTATCTATCTATCTATCTTCCTACCTACCTATCCATCCATTTATTTATTTATTTATTCCGATGTGTGATGGTGATAATGGTATTAGGGGTGAAAGTTTTAAGCTGTTGCCGGTGGTGATGACGATGATGGTGGTGGCGGTGGTAGTGTAGGGTGGATGAAATAAATAAAGTACCATATGTATACTGAGCTCAATATCAATGTAATCCACCAGCTCCTCCCTCCCTTCAAAATTTCAGGCTTTGTGCCTATAGTAGAAAGGATTTCCGCCGAGGTCGACTTTGCCTTTCATCCTTTCGGGGTCGATAAAATAAGTACCAGTTGAGCACTGGAGTCGATGTAATCGACTAGTCCCCTCTCCTCAAAATTTCGGACTTTCTGCCTATTGTAGAAAAGATTATTATTATTTTCGCCTGTAATTGAAAAAGGTATTATAAAAGGAGAAAGGGGCTCTCTACCCCCCCCCTTTTGACCAGGGTCCCGTTGGCTTTTATGGGTTTTTCCACCAGGAACCTTTCGTAACGCCTCCCCCTATTGGGAGTTTTTCGTTGTTTTTACACGAATTTTTCACAAACGGACAAAACCCTTTGTAACCTTTCGTCCTGTTTTGTCCCTTTATGTTTTCTAATCATGTGTGTCAGCCCTTGTGGCCAATAAAAAGAATTTATTATTATTATCATCATCAGCAAAGGCGTGGGGCTGGCAGAATCGTTAAGCACGCCGGACAAGATGCTTAGCAGTGTATCATCCGTCTTTACACGCTCTCAGTTCATATTCCCGCCGTTCATTCTATCGGGTTCCATGAAATTAGTACCAGTCACACACTATGATCGATGCAATTGACTAAACCCTTCCTCTCCACAAAAAAACCCCTCAAGTCTTGTGCTTACAGTAGACAGGATTATTATTATTATTATTATTATTATTATTATTATTATATTATTATTACTAGTAGTAGTAGTAGTAGTATTGTTATTATTATTATAGTTCTGATCGGGATATGTGGTAGCTAATAACATATTGATCAATAATTATAGACAGTTATTGGCGAAGAAGGGTAGCATTTTACTGTTTACCATTTATTTACGGAATAAACTAAATCATTTCCTTTTTGGTTCCTCCACCGAGTCTCCTAGTTCGTCACCACCACCACCACTACCACCACCACTTTAACCATTACATAACCAATTACTGCTTCTACTATTACTGCTACTACTAGTCAACGAGGGATTTTTCGACTTTGCTAGAAATAGCAGCCAAGTTTCTCATGAATAACACACACCTTTCTGTGTTGCATGAAAAGGGAAAGCATACAGAGGGGCAACCTATGATAAGATGGTCGTGGTTGGATTGCCTTTGAACAGTGCTGACCCGCGACTAAGCATCAGCAGCCACTACTAACACTGCTACCACCACCGCTACCGCCACCACCACCATCACTAACCACTGTCACCACTACTACTACTATCACTATTCACAAGTTCTTGTAGTGTTTATTATTATACGATGTATGTATGTATGAAGTAACAACTGTAAACACGTCGCTTGCTCTGACGGCTTTTTCCCTTCTTACCTGACCATGGAGCAAGGCGATGATAACACCACAGAAGTGTTTGATGTATTACCCGCTATACCTGATACATATCTCGATGAACATGGTAAGAATTGCTCTGTTATTGCTTTTTTTCTTTTGGTATTTATCAATGTGTCTGGAGTGTGTATCGGAAACCAATAATATTAATAGTAATTGTAGCTGTTTATTGTCGTTGTTTCTTTTATATAAGGATTGGTGTAAGTGGTTTTCTGGTTTCTTCGGTTTTTGTTTTGTCGTCTTTATACTATACTAATTTTGGCTTTATTTGAAATGCGAGGTGGGGGTCATTGCTAATTGAAACCCCTTACTTAAAGGTCTTGTGTAGCTTGTGTCTTGTGCAAAGTACTAGCAGGGTGTTGGCTGTAGACATTTGGGGCTGGAATACGACGAACAAGTTATATATATATATATATATATATATATATATATATATATATATATTATATATATACACGCACACACATATATACATAGACACACATGCACTCATACAATACTCAGGCACATACAACACACACACACACACACACATATATATATACATACATAGACACACAGGCACATACAACACACACACACACATATATATATATATATATATATATATATATATATATTATATATAGAAATATACATGAACGTTTGTCTGTGACATGGTGCATGTGTCCGTGTCTTTCACCGAGGAATTTTGCCAAATACAATAACACTGCTCCCAATGTCGGGAACCAACAGTTTCTCATAAAAGATAAATAAAGTTGAAACAAGGCTAATGGTTTTATTGACATTATTAATATAATTTAAGAAGAACACAACTAAATTTAAACTTTCTCAACGATGTACAAACTGCGCACACACACACACACATACATACATACACGTTGCCTATACATATATACTCGTTCAAACTAAAATATATTACTTCTCTTTGGACATTATGTACTCTATATTGTTACCTTTTAGAGTACTTTTCACGATTGTGTTGTAAGTATATTCGTTTACTCGAATGTATCAATGGAATTTTATTGAGAAATAGTTGTCATTAAAATTCCTAGTTCAAATCTCACCGGCGTTGTCCGTGCCTGACGTCCTCCTGGGGTTGGTTAATTGTCAGACAAGCACCTCATTAATCCATTCTTAAACATTTGCGATTTTGTACCTATGTGAGGATTCCTTAATTATTTAGAAGACTAACATTTGTAGCGACTGATAAAACGCACTTACTAAATCCTTCTATCTTATACATGTGCTTAAAGAAGAAATTTAATTATAGTAAAACAATAATAATGTTCCCTTTATTAACCAATTAGGGTTCACTAAAACATTGTGGACGGTAATAAAAATAATAATAATAATATCAATGGTTTCAAATTTTGTCACAAGGGCAGCAATTTTTGTCTGGAGGGGAGTAGTCGATTACATCGACCCCAGTGTTTCAACTGTACTTAATTTATCGACCTCGAAAGGGTGAAAGGCAAAGTCGACCTCGGCTGAATTTGAACTCAGAACGTAAAGAGTTGGCATAAATACGCCGAGACAATTTTTTTTTTCTAATGCTCTAATTAATAAATTTCTTACAAAGACATTGAGAAAAAAAAATTTGAACGTGACACTTTTTATTGTATCGAAATTTTGTTGAGTACTACACACACCTTTATGAAATTAAAGAGAATAAATCAATTCGACAGAAATTATGGTCCCACTATTGAGCTAACCCTTGTAATAACTTCGTGCATAACATTTTTTTCTACGAAGAAATGGAATGTTGTGAAATTCATACATTTCTCGGGTGTTTTAAATTGCCGTCAGTGAACAGGTTACCTTCCACCGACCGAGGTCGCTTATTAGGCTTTTCCAGTAGCTTATTTTCACGAGACTCAACATATCTCAACTATTTCAAAAACAACATACTATTATTGATATAATTTTATTCAGGTAAAAATCCACCACATATTACTAGGTTGCTTATTTCAATCGTAGTGGGACGAAAGATAAAATGGCCCTAATGAATATAGGAATTCATTCACACTTCAGATAAACAAGATATATTTATTGCTCGGTTTTAATTTTAAATCTTGAAACTTCTCTCTTTCTCTCTTTTTTTTTTTTTTTTTGTTAAGGAAATTCGCGTATGTCAATTAAAAAAAATGCTCAACTCATCACACTCCCTTATTTCGTGTTTTGTTTCATCCATTCTCTTTTTTAGAGCCTCATCACTCGTCAAAGAGTGAGATTATTATTATTATTGTTGTTGATTTACTGTGGATTGTCAAAATCGGTAGAGTGACGGACAAAATGCCTTGCAATCAATATTTAATAGCATTATGAGTTCAAATTCAAACGAAGTCGTCTTGGTCTGTTCACCTTTCACTACCAGTTGAGATCGATTTAATAAACTACATCCACGCTCCCCCAAATAGGGTCTTGTGTCAGTGTTAGAAATCAATATATTTTGCATTATGATACAACAGTTTGTGTGTGTGTGTTGGAGCAGGTATGGAAAGATTTTCGTTTTCTTACAGTTAATGAATATAGTTTGTACATTAAAAAAATCCCTCCTTTAGGCAGTCGTTTGATTCTTTCTGACACCTGCCGTAGGTAGACCCATAAGTTTTTATTTTGATAATTCACCTGTTGTTTAGTTCTCTTGCTTGGAGCTGTGATGAAAGACTCCAGGCGAGACCATCCTATCTTTTTTTTTTTTCTTTAAAAATGAAAGCAGTATGATTTGAGAGATATAAACAGTTGTTGCTAGAAGGTTGGACTAAGGAACTCGTTGGTTTGTGAACTCGCTGGCTTAATAATACCTGTTCAGCCTTTAAATTGACACACATTAAATAAAATAAGGGCAAGACTTGTGTGTATAAGCAATTATATATATGGACACACACGTGTGAGTGTATGTATGTATGTATGTATGTATGTATGTAGATATATACACACACATGTAGGTACTATTATTCTGTACCACAAAGTATATCTATAGATTTTAGTCTTACACTATGTAATAAACAAATGTAAATGACTTGTCTTTTTATGATATATCTTTGTGAATAGAAAAAGAGGAATCAGTCAGACAAATTTCATTTCTATGTTGGAATTTCATGAATGACTATAACTTCTTTGTGTATCTTCAAAGACTCCTTTTAAACTCATATCTCTAAGGACTTAAAAACTCATTTCATTTGACCTATTCAGCCTTTTGAGACAAGTATTCACAACAACATCCAGTCTCCCTCGGATAACTTCTTTACTAAATATCATTCATATGCATTACCTGTCTGTACCAATGCAGTCTTCCTTCTTGTACATTACTTCTAATAACTTTTACAATCATTTTCCTCTCTCAGCTTTTCTGTATCATCATATCCCTAGAGCAGTGCTTTTCAAACTTTTTGCTGGAGCGGAACCCCAAGGAAACATTCCACTGGCTCGAGGAACCCCTGTGCAATAATTTAATATAGTCTTATGCACACATATCTGCACAGGAGAATTAAAAATTACTGCCGATTTTAGCAGTTTTGTAACTTCTTGCGGAACCCTGGTTGAAAACCACTGCCCTAGAGTATGCTCATTTCATTTCTCTTTGGCCTTCACATATCTTCTGCATTTAATGCCTATATCTCTCTACCATGCAGCATCACACATTGTACTAAAGCATCATAAAAATCTACCATCTCCTTGATGAGAGAATCTCTTTGTTGCCAACGGATGTGATAGCTCCCTAAACTTTTCCCACTCCAATTTTACTTTTCGTCTCCTAAACTCTCAGGCACCTGCATTCTTTGTTAATTAGATAACCTAAATCACAAAAGCTTCCCACTGTTCCTTAAAAATTTAATGAGTGTTTTTTACATAGACACTTTCAGCTAACCTAGGACTGAATATGTGCCACATGCAAAGCTTTCCTTTATCAATATCTTACCTGTGATCCCACATCTCTTACATAACCACAATTGACACAACTGACAGGTACACTGTTTGGAATTACTATCTACCCGTTTTCAACCAATGGAGCCTGATTATTAAAGCTTGCACCTTTGCTACAGTTACTTTGATTCCAGGCTTTGCTTCTATAAATGAGTTTTCTTCTCTAAATTGTTAACACATTCAGCAATGAGAACTAGGTCATCTGTATACAGGAGTTCCCATGAACAGCCTGTCTTAAACTCATCTGTTACAGTCTGGAGAAATATAATTGACATCTATCTTCTTCTTCTGCTCAAACATGAAAATCGCCATTACAATCCCCAATTCAAACTTCCTTCTTCTCCAAATCAACTTCCGGCCTGATGTCCACAGCAAGTTAAAAAGATTTTTATCTCATTTATCTTCCGTACCTCTCATTCGTTAAATGTCTTAACTTGCTTTGTTTTTCCTATCTTTCTCTACGAAATTTAACCGTTTAAGGTTACCTTCAATCCTTAATTCCATCTTTCCGCCATTTGGCAATGCCTTCTTCGTCTTCTTCTTCTTCTGCTCAAACCCGTGCAGGTGGCACGTAAAAAGCACCCACTCCACTCGCGGAGTGGTTGGCGTTAGGAAGGGCATCCCGCTGTAGAAACTCTGCCAGATCAGACTGGAGCCTGGAGCGGCCCCTGGCTTCCCAGACCCCGGTCAAACCGTCCAACCCGTGCTAGCGCGGAAAACGGACGTTAAACGATGATGATGATGATTATGATCTACCAACACATTAAATCCCTCACTGAATCCCTCAATGCCAACTCTCACCTTAATAACATTATCTCTGCACATGGCTTGCACACCTCTGACAAGCTATTTACTCTTTACTCTTTTATTTGTTTCAGTCATTTGACTGTGGCCATGCTGGAGCAGCGCCTTTAGTCGAGCAAATCGACCCCAGGACTTATTCTTTGTAAGCCTAGTACTTATTCTATTGGTCTCTTTTGCCGAACCGCTAAGTTACAGGGATGTAAACACACCAGCATCAGTTGTCAAGCGATGTTGGGGGGACAAACACAGACACACAAACATATACACATACATATATATATATATAACAGGAAGCTTTACGAAAATAAACAAAAGACGAAGGCAGGTGGAGTACAAACAAACAATTGTATAAGTATGGCGCTCAGGAATAGAAATAATATATACATATATACGACGGGCTTCTTTCAGTTTCCGTCTACCAAATCCACTCAAGGCTTTGGTCAGCCCGAGGCTATAGTAGAAGACACTTGCCCAAGATGAACGCAGTGGGACTGAACCCAGAACCATGTGGTTGGTAAGCAAGCTACTTACCACACAGCCACTCCTGCGCCTATTTATCTGTTTAAGCTATTTATCTTCACCAAAGTTTTTAGCAACTACAAGACTACACAACACAGTACACTGTCAAAAGTTGTCTCCAGATCAACAAATGTGAGATATAGTGGCTTACTCCTAAGAACTTATTGTTTCATTAGGAAGCGAGCTTTAGTTGTGCTTCTCTTATTACAAATCCAATCTGCAATTTATGCTACAATTTAATCCATCAGCTTGACACTACTGAGACTGGATGTTACAAGAGCATTTTCTTTGCTTTTGTAGCATTTGATGACGATGATATGTCATTCGTTGAGTATGACACCACTCTGTACTCTCTGATTGACTGTATGCACTCTGCATTTTTGAATATTTTCGACATCCAAATAACTATCCCCGATGGTTTCGCAGCTTTCTCTACTTTTAAAGCCATTTCAACCATATTAATGCCAACTTCTACAGCTGGTTTCCCCCTGTTTGGTCTACTTAGCATTTCTCTCCCTCACATTTCCACTTTCTACAACCCCTCTTTCTAATATTTCCAAGTCCATTTCCTTTCAGTTAAGGGTGATAAATGAGTCCAAGTACATTTTTCCCCATCAGCATCTTGATTTACCCTGACATGTTACTTTGTAATCCAGACTTCACACCTCCATTCCTCTCATTAGTAAAATTCTTGCTTTCAATGTCTCTTCATAGTGTATAGTCATTAATGAAATTCCAACATAGAAATGAAATTTGTCAGACTGATTCCTCTTTTTCTATCCACAAAGATATATTATAAAAAGACAAGTCATTTACATTTGTTTATTACATAGTGTAGACTAAAATCCTAAGATATACTTTGTGGTACAGAATAATAGTACCTACATGTGTGTGTATATATACGCCTACAGACATACATACATACCTGACGTCCAGTTTCTCTTCTAGTTATTGTTATTTATTGACCCCTTTCTTTCAGTCTTTCCAGAAATTGTCCCTGGACTTTTGTGGCTCTACATAAACAGTGCTGTTCTACCACAATGTTACTTCTTATCTGACTGGTACTTGCTCCTGACACAGAGATTATTTGTGTCTCATGGCTGGTGGTCTTTGTACAAACTCCCAGTTGTCGCTTATGTTGTCTATAACTCCTTCCCATTTATCTCAACATGTGCCATGCTTAGAACCCCTCCGAATATATGTAGAATGATGGGATCTTTTGGTTTGCTTATATATATATATATGTAACTATAAACAGTTATATGTAATATATATATACGTATGGTACATAACTATAAATAATTATATACAATATATATAAAACAAAAAATATAATTCCTAAAACATTTACAAGTAAAATAATAGGAAAATGTATAAACTTTTATTGAAATTGAATCGTTCTGATTTTATAGAACTTTAAAATAAATGTTATGTTTGCTCCTATTTTTGGTTAGTTTTATGAATAATTTTAAACTTCATTTTAAAATTATTTTTCTTACTCCCAATGATACAAATATTTTAGCAATATCAGGTTTCTACTTCAGTAGAGCTGACAGTTTTTGTTGGTTCATTGAATCTCACAAATACAGTAAGACCAACTTCAGTTTACTGAGAGACATTACTACAGCTGCTAATTGAAATTGTAATAAGAAGAATTATATCTACAGAGCAACTCTTAAATTTGGAAGCATATTTTCATTTCTATACTGAACAATAAATTTGAGAAACACACCAGTCTTAGATTCTGTATTTTGAATAACTTTGCAGAAATATCTTTCATTTCAAGATTACTTCATAAAGCTCAAATTCACCTTTATCTGTCTATATTTGAGAGAACTTTTCTTTAAAGATACTTTATTAAATGCTGTTGGTTTCATTTCAGTCAAACAATAGTAATCCTCTAACATCTAAAAGAAATCAAAACTTTCAATCCAACTCGTGGAAACAGGCAAACCTTTCTTCCATTTCATTATGGAAATGGACAATCAATAGTTTTAGCGTTAGTCTTATCATTTTCTTCTTTCACAGTTAATCCTACATCATTGACTTATTCACCAGGCATTTGTATCTTTCTACTCGAATATCCTATTTATCACATGGTTTCTGCTCAGGTTGAAGTGGTTCACTGTTCAATAATTATTGACTGATTGACAATATAACCTTAAAGGGCCCTTAAACCACAAGCAGCATTCATAGTATGATGTCGGAGTCGTTTTTGATCACAATCAATCCAAATAAGATTTTTATTCCAAAAACAAAAACAAAAAGCAAAGCAAAATCAGGAAGTTTAAAGCCAAAATATTATTCAGTGCCTGCCTTATATCAACAGTTTGAATTTGATGATCATCTGATTTTCATTTGACAATATAGATACAATATAATAGGAAAATTTATTTTTATTGTTTCTTCTATTTTAATTCTACTTAGGCCAAAGTCAAGTTGTTCTTGCTTCTCTGAAGCACTCATACAATAAAACCAATTTTAATTCGCTGAAAGGTTGCTATAGTAAGTAGTTGAAATTGTAATGGAGAGCATTTATCTATAAATCTCTTATCAGATTATATAAGAAGCCATAGCTGTTAGATTGGCATGGCATTGAGATCAAAAGTATATGGTATCAAAGTGTTTATGAACTGGCTTCACAATCTTCAAATTAGACAGGATAAAACTGGATAAGACCATTGGATTCCTTCTAAAAAAAAATACAAAATAAAAAAACAATGGATATATCAGGATTACAAGGTGTTGAAAAGTTCCTGGCTTTGAGTAAAAGAAAATACAGAAGGATTGGTTAATGATTTTATTCAACATATTCCTCTCTCAGATTCATACATTTATTGCAGTGGTCTTCCAGTTTTTCTAACCCTGTAAAAGAACTGAGTAGTTTGGGCCCCTAACCATTATACCCTTAGAGCTAGGAACTTTTCAGCACCCCTTTGTAGAGGCATACACTCTTACCAGATTAAAAGATAACGCTCCTGCTCAAAAGTCACATTGACTGAGAGGGCCAGTTTCCCTGTTTCTGTGGTGTATATTTTCTCCCCTGGGTGGGACACCAGTCCATCATTGGATTACTCATTTTTGCTAGCTTAGTGGACTGGAACAACATGAAATAAAGTGTTTTACCCAGCCTAGGAATTGAAACCACAATCTTACACTCATCAGTCCAACCCCCTAAACACTAAGTCAAGCACATCTACTCCAACCAAAATGGGAGAAGGATTATGACACATTATAAAATAGGTTAGCAGTTGTTCCCATTAATTTTCTATTGAACACCTTTTTATAACAAGTCACATCTGCAGCAATGTCATAGCATTGAGCTCAAAAGTCATTTAAAAGTTGTTTTAAAATTATTTTCAGGATGTGTTAAGCGCCCATTTTAATTTAATTGGATAAACCCAAGAAAAAAAGAACTCATTTATAGAAATAATTTGTTATTAAAATTGATATCAACATAAGAAACAGTTTCTGCTATTTACTTGTGATGTGTTTGATATGGAGCAGAATCAATTACAAAGCCAAACTATTTAGCTTTATGAGTTCTATGAAGCAATTTCTGGTGAACAGTAAGAGTCCATCAACTGAATATATTTCATTCTGCAATTATGAAGGTTAATAGTCTTCCAGGATTCTTTGTCGCAATTCATGATATGATCAGAATTTTTAAATAATTTTTTTTTAAATCCCTTTAAAATTTCCAGAATTGCTTTCTTCATCCTGTATTCTTTATGATTATGCAATGCAAAAATTTAAGTTGTTAAAAATGTGAACATCTTATTGTATAGAACATCTTACTCGTTTTGTTCTTCTGATGTAATTTGAGCTTGAAACTCTGTAAGTAATTCCTCTACTTCTTATAAGATTTCTTCTTTTATTTTTTTCGTTGTGTGAAGAAGTATCAATGATGTTTTGCCTTTTCATGGATAATAATCTAATCCATTTTCCTGTTCCAATAACAACTAATTGACATTTCTTGAAAATAGCAGCTTTCTTTTTTTTTTTTTTTTGCTATCTTCTCTAGAGAATATAAGCCATCATTTCTACATCCATTTCTCAACAATTTTTAAATCCCTTTCCATTCATTGAATGGTTTTTTTTTATTATTTTATTTGTAGGAATAAATAGGCACTTTACTATTCTAAAATGCTTTGAACTGAAAAGGATGTTTTCTGTCCATAGGGTATGTGATAAAATCACATTTTTTTTTTTGGCATTTTACCAAACTCTAAGTGCCCTACATGTTACTAAGTCACATGAATGTAGGCCAGGCTGTTTCCTTGGTTTAGCCAATCCTGTTCTTGGCCAATACATTGCATTCCTATTCATACAGGGGTAGAATCATCCATATTCATTTCTGGAATAGTGAAGACTTGTCCTATTGGTTCTCTTTTGCTGAACCACTAACTTACAGGGATGTAAACACACCAACACTGTGGGAGACAAACACACACACACACGACAGGCTTCTTTCAACTTCAGTCTACCAAATCCATTCACAAGACTTTGGTTGACCCAAGGTTATAGTAGAAGATGCTTACTGAACCTGGAACCTTGTGGTTGGGAAGCAAGCTTCTTACCACACATCCACGTCTGCAATTAGAAAAAGAAAAACACCAATGTTTTAACCCAAATAAAAGGAAAACGTTTGAAAGACAAGCAAGCCATTAAGAATTGTTTGTCATTTTGAAAAAGAAGAATGAAACAAATATAAAGATTATTCAGTGAATTTTCTGATAGACTTGGTCTCAAGTTTTATGAAATCTTAAGCTGCAGCTAAAACCATTTGTCTGCCAGCTGTTGCAAGAAGGTTTTCGCTTGAAATGATAATTTTAAAATTAAAATTGTAAATGTCATATGAGGAAAAGCTGAAGATTGCTTTACTTCTCTGAAATCACAGATTTGTAGGGAGGACAGTGTATGAGAACCATGCTGTGGTTTACCAGCCTAAGAACAAATACCTTTGGAAATATAGTTTGAAGTGAAGTAGTGTGGTTGTACCTAAAAAAATGGGAGTTAGTCATGCTTTGTGATTTTCTTGTTCCTCCTAGTTTTGAAGCCTTCAGAAAAGATTATGGACCCTGTCCTTTTAACTTCAAGTGAAAAAAAAAAAAACACAAAACAAACAAACAAAAGACACAACACATACTCTCAAAAATACACTCACATACACACATGCATATATTCTTTTCTACTCTAAGCACAAGGCCTGAAATTTTGGGGGAGGGGGCCTGTCGATTAGATCAACTCCAGTACTCAATTGATACTTAATTTATCAACCCCAAAAGGATGAAAGGTAAAGTCAACCTTGGCGGAATTTGAACTCGGAACCTAAAGACAGATGAAATACCTATTTCTTTACTACTCAGAAGGGGCTAAACACAGAGAGGACAAACAAGGACAGATAAATGGATTAAGTCGATTATATCGACCCCAGTTTGTAACTGGTACTTATTTAATCGACCCCAAAAGGATGAAAGGCAAAGTCGACCTTGGCGGAATTTGAACTCAGAACGTAGCGGCAGGCGAAATACCTATTTCTTTACTAACCACAAGGGGCTAAACACAGAGAGGACAAACAAGGACAGATAAATGGATTAAGTCGATTATGTAAAGAAATATATATCGACCTCAGTGCGTGACTGGTACTTATTTAATCGACCCCGAAAGGATGAAAGGCAATGTCGACCTTGGCGGAATTTGAACTCAGAACGTAACGGCAGACAAAATACCACCAAGCATTTCGCCTGGCATGCTAACGTTTCTGCCAGCTTGCCGCCTTACACACATAAACAGATGAATTTTTTAATTTGTTCCTTTATTATTAGTCGTGGGTTGCTCTTTGTACTTCAGCTTCATATTGGAACAACTGCTGGCTTGTGTTGTAATGCGGAATCGCTTTGTTGAATAATTTCTCTGTTCAATAATCGTTTAGATGTACAGTAATCCCTCAACTATCGTGGGTGAAAATCTGCAAAATAGAAACAGTACTGTACTCTCTCTTTCTCTCTTTTACTTGTTTCAGTCATTTGACTGTGGCCATGCTGGAGCACCGCCTTTAGTCAAGCAACTCGACCCCAGGACTTATTCTTTGTAAGCCTAGTACTTATTCTATCGGTGTCTTTTGCTGAACCACTAAGTTACAGGGACGTAAACACACCAGCATCAGTTGTCAAGCGATGTTAGGGGGACAAACACAGACACACACACAAACACACACACCACACATATATATATATGACGGGCTCCTTTCAGTTTCCATCTTCCAACTTCACTCACAAAGCTTTGGTCGGCCCGAGGCTATAGTAGAAGACACTTACCCAAGGTGCCACGCAGTGGGACTGAACTCAGAACCATGTGGTTGGTAAGCAAGCTACTTACCACGCAGCCACTCCCACGCCTATCTATATATTTTTAAAATTATTTTTATAATTCATATATATTTATTCTATTACAAATGCAAAACAACACCATGGAGGAATCAACATAAGCTTAAATAATAAACCACGATAGGTGAACTCTGATATGGCGAAGGATTTCTGTATATCATGTTAATGCTGTCAGTAGGGTATTGCATGGTCTTGATTAATGGGGTTCCTTCATTAGGTTTGTTGTAGAAATTGCATTTGCTCATGTTTAGGTTAAGCGTAACATATAGGAAATGTATCTCCAGATTTGTATTTCTTGTATTTCTTTAGTCAAATTCTGTAAGAGTTTTTGTTTGTTCCTTTCAAAGTTTGCCGATGTCATGTCAATTTATGTTGTGGAATATGGCAAGTCCATCATCTCTATAAAGCCCAATGCAAGATAAACTCTGGTTACAGAATGAGTGAATATGTCATCAAAACCTCTCAAAACAAAACACTAAGTGTATCACACGTAAATACAATCTTAAAGATAGAATATATTACAATGATACTGAAATGAAAAAATCTCTTCTTCAACACAGTACCACAAACTAGCAAACCACAAAATGTACTTTAGACAACAAAATGATACAAGCAAATATCAGTGTAAATATGGGAGTTATAAACTTCATGACTCAGACTGTTAAAAATGAGTTGGTGGGGAGAAAGAGAATGAGAGACCAAACAGTATACATACACTCACATGCACATATATCCATGATTGTGTGTGTGTGTACTTAAGCATGCAAACAATACAACACTTTCTCCCCAGTTGTCCATGCATTTACAACAAGAGGCCATCATCCTTCTTACAGAACATGAAATAATGCAGGATAGAAAAAACTTAGTTCACAGCACTTCAATTTTATGTAGAACCCTATAAAAACAGTGAGAGTAGCTATGGAAGCCAAAAATAGAGACAAAAATATCAACAGAGGCAACACATGTAAAATGCATAATGAAATCTCCTTACCTCTTGTATAATTTTAAAATTTAGCGTTGATGATTTTTATCAATATTACTGTGATCCTTTGTGACTTACTGGCAAGTGCATGAATAACATGCCATTACTATCTTTTCATTCCAATGAAGGCCTTGAAATGTTAATGGACTAATGGATTTGGGAACCCTATTGTTGTTATGAACTGAACATAAAGAGATCAAAGAATACAGTTGTGCTTTTTTTATGACATCTGAAATAAAATGTTCCCTATTTACACAGATACATATCCGTGTGTGTGTCTGTGTGTATGTGTGAGTGCATGTGTGTGTGCGCGTGCATGTATAAATGTACATGTATGAGTGCATGAATAAATGTAGTAGAAGCCACATATTATTATCGCTTGAGAAGAAACCCTTTCTGATAACAATAACCAGCTGGTAATATTGAGCAGAGGATCTGGTAATATCTGGGCCTTACAAATTAGCATATATATATGCATAGATACACACATTGCATAATACATACGCACATGGATGCATCTATATATATATATATGCACACACCTGTACTTACACATAGATCCCACCAGCCACATCGACCAAACATAGCACACTATCTCTCCGTCAAGAGATATTACACACCACACATGCATTAACATTAACCACCACTACATACACACACACAGGTACACTTATGAATATTCTCACCCTCTTTGTCCCCACTTGAGTGTCTTTGCATCTCGTCCCTATCTCCACTACCTCCACCCCACACACAAACACACTTATTTCATGATTCTACGTTGTGTGTGTATGTTTGAAATTTTGCTGGAGGGGATCTAGTCTAGAACTTATCGACTCCAGTTCTCCATTAGCATTTATTTTATCGACCTCGGAAGGACGAAAGGCAAAGTCGACCTTAGCTTCATTTGAACTCAAAACGTAAAAAGCAGGTAGAAATGCTGTTATAAGCATTTCATCCGGCGTGCTAACGATTCTACCTACTCACCGCTTTTTTTTTGTGTGTGTGTGTGTGAGAGAGAGAGAGAGAGAGAGAGATTTTCTCCTATTTCTCTCTGCTTGAGATTAATGCGATGTCAGTTTCAAAACAGACGATTTATTTTAATATAAACAGAAAATAACGACACTCGCCATCGTTTCACGTTCAACTGGGAAAATATCACTTTCAAAAATCGATTTATTTTGAATTAACGTTTCAACAAAAAAAAAAAAGAGAGAATTTCTAATTACCCTCCTGTCAGTCTGTTTCTAATTAGCTTTCATTAAAGCGACTTTCATTTGCTTAAGTTTGTTGTTTTTACTATATTATTCGGAAAAAAATGCCTTGCACTTTTTCTTCCGGCATTTTACGATCTGAGTTCAAATCCTGCTGAGGTTGACTTCACCTTCCTTCCTTCCGAGTTCGATAAAATGAAATACCGGTTGAGCACTGGGGCAGATTGTAGCTACTAGTCCCCCTCCCCTCAAAATTTGTTGGCCTTGTGCCTAAATCAGAAATCGTTATTATAGTTCAGCATCTAGATCAGTCATGATCAATCAACCATGTGATCAGAGACATTCCAACCGTGAACAGTCCATATTTATTATTTTGGACAAAGTTCCTCGGATTACATCATGCTTTGTGTCCACTTTTTTGTTTTTACAAACAGCATGTATAATTTGAGGGAGATTTAGCTGCTAGTTTTGCAGGTGGAGTGACCCTACATAGTTCCCTTGTTGACTCGTTGTAGTTAAGCCCTTGATTATGGTTAAGGGTGCTCCAGCCAGGACCATCCCATCATTTTGCACATCGAGGACTACGTCATACAATGTTTCCTTGCAATTTTTAGGATGGTGGCCGTATCATTTAAGATAAATCTGACTGCTATTTCTAGCAGGTCAGGTACTGCGTAGAGGCGCCCTTGTGGGCTCATTATTGGCTTGTCCTAAGTCAACGTGATCGGATATTTATGATTTCATTCCAGTTGTGGCCATCAAGTCATTCTAAGGGTTGGGCCACATCTTGTCCTTAGTCAAAATGCAATTGTTATTTGAGAGAGATCCGGCTACAATTTCTAGTTGTTCAGGCTTACTCGTCAAAACGCCCGGGTGTTATTTGAGGGCGATCTGGTTGCTATCTATGCCGGGCGAAATGCGTAGCCGTATTTCGTCTGCCGTTACGTTCTGGGTTCAAATTCCACCGAGGTCGACTTTGCCTTTCATCCTTTCGGGGTCGATAAATTAAGTACCAGTTACGCACTGGAGTCGATGTAATCGACTTTAATCCGTTTGTCTGCCCTTGTTTGTCCCCTCTGTGTTTAGCCCCTTGTGGGTAGTAAAGAAATATATTTCTTGTCCGAGCTACTACGTTGGAGGTTTTCTCGTTGAAACGCCGGGATGTTATTTGAGGGAGATTTGGCTGCTATTTCTAGCTGTTGAAGAGGCTGTGTCGAAGCTCCCGTTGCCGGGTCATTTCGCAGTGTTGTTGTTGTTAGTATTGTTTAAAGAAATGCCCATTGTTCTGTTGTGTACATACTTCAGTTCCTTAGATGTAGACACATCCTCGTATGCCTCTCCCTTTATTTTCGACAGAAGCTCTCTTGTTTTAAGATTCCCGTTTTCAGGCAAACACCTCACGTCACTGACAACGTTAATAACTGGAATCAAAGCACGAATGTCACAGTCTCGCTTCATTTGACACTCGCGTACACACCTGAGAAGGCCTCTAACGGGTCACTCGATTTGCTAGAAATAGTAGCCCGAAATTTCTCTCAAATCATACCACACCTTCTTACGCGCGCATGCAATACATCTTTTATATTTTATTGTTTCAATCATTGGATTGCGGCCATGTTGGGGCATCGGCTTTTATGGGTTTAATGGGACAAATCGACCCTAGCGCTTATTTTTAAACTTTGTATTTATTCTATCGGTGTCTTTTGCCGGACCGATAATTTCGGGATTGTAAACAAACCATTTGGGTTTGGGTGTACTCAAGTCAGTTCGTGATCCTTTCACCCTGTATAAACACAGGCGCACACACACGCAGATAACCAGTTGTATTCTATTAAACTGATCCCAGTAAATATTTCCTGCAGACTAACAATTAGATAAAATGCAATGTCAAAGTTAGGTGACTCAGTCATTAATCAAGAAAATTAATTACTGCTCAGTACATTACCAGCTGTGCCAGCCTTACAAAACCTGATAATAATATCACAATAAATTGTATTAAGATAACAGTAACAATAATGGTTTCAAATTTAGGCCCAAGGCCAGTAATTTTGGAGAGTTAGGGGTTGGTTGCATGGGTATATATTTTATGATTTAAGTTTGCTTGTATTTGAAATAATCAAGGACTGAAGTTTTCATTTTAGATATTTGAGAAGGTTAATAAAGTTTGTTGGTTAATTATCATTAGTCATGTCCATGCAACATCTTGCAACAAGCAAATCAATTCTATAAATGTTTCCCCAATGCAGCAAGTAAGCTTGCTAATATTGAATTTGTAATGTGTTTAGAATAAATTGTGTTTGATTTTATTCCACAGTCAAAGTGTTACATATGTCAACTATACTTTCTTAAGCCCTTTGCTCCCTATGGAGCAGAAGCAATTGACAACTTTTCTACAGTGTTCTCTACTCGGAGCTATCTTTTCCCCAAAGGAAGGCTTGCCTCTTTCAGGTCTTTTTGGTTTAGAATTGTCATCAATGCTTTAACTTTGCTTTTATTCTAGGTAGGTGTATTGGTCCTATGCAAACCCATTTTTACCTCTCTTCTTTGAACTGTCCAGCATGTGAGGCCCTTCCAGGAGCTTGTACTCCACTGGCATAGCTCCTCTCAAGGTCATTGAGGCACACAAGCCACTTCGCTGCAACAAGAACTGAACTTTGTGGTGGATATGTAGACCATAGCAGATCCTAAAACTAGGGTACCACATAAAAAGCGGTGATGTGAGTACTGGTACCATTTGAAAAGCATCCGTGAATATGTCACATAAAAAGCACCCAGAACAGTCTGTGGACTGGTTGGCATTAAGAAAGGCATCTAGCCATAGAATCCAAGCCAAAATGGACTATGGAACCTGGTGTAGCCCCTGGCCTTACCAATTCCTTCAAGCTGTCCAACCCATGCTAGCATGGAAAATAGACGTTAGGAAGCTAGCTTCTTACCACATAGCCATGCCTTTATAAAAAATCCTATCATATTTTTATTATTGAATATTTTTAGAAATTATAGTTTCAAGTGGGTTGGTATCAAAAGGTTTTAGAGACTTGAACTTGACTCAGTGAAGCACTAAACTTGACATTGAATAAAGCTTGTTGTTAAATAACACACAGCTTCTGATTCCCCACTTCCAACCAAATCAACAATAGCTCATACTCTAGTAGTTGTAGTAGTTGCAAGGATGATAATTATAGTAATTGCTACATTTTTGTTTAATTAGGAGCTTGGCTATTTCTCTCATTATTAAAACTGAGATGGTACAACACCAAACTTGGTTTATTGGCTGTTATTAGTTCAGTATGTCACTAGTCTATGTTGAAACCATGTCAGTAATGAACTGGGAATTGAGCCAACTGTTTAAAAGATAGACTTCCACTGTTAATATCTTGAGATAGGCTACAAGGTTTGTTTTAACCAGTTATAACATGATACAGCAAATCTGTCAACTTGGAAATTTGATAAATTTAAGCATTAAACTACGAATACTACTACTATTACAGCTGCTGCTGCACTACTACTGCTACTACTACTATTATTATTATTATTAAGGCAGCAAACTGGCAGAGTCGTTAGCATGCTGGATAAAATATTTGGCAGTATTTTGCCCATGGCTGCGTTCCGAGTTAAAATTCCGGCAAGGTCGACTTTACCTTTCATCCCGTCAGGGTTAATAAATTAAGTAGCAGTTGTGTATTGGGGTCAATCTAATCGACTGCCCTCCCCCTTCCCCAAAATTTCAGGCCTTGTGCCTAGAGTAGAAAGGATTATTATTATTATTAAGGTGGTGAGCTGGCAGAATCATTAACATGCTGGGCAAAATGCATAGAGGTATTTTGTTCCTCTTTACGTTCTGAGTTCAAATTCTGCTGAGGTCCCCTTCCCCCAAAATTTCAGGCCTTGTGCCCAGAGTAGAAAGGATTATTATTATTATGACAAAGCATAAAAGTGGTGAGCTAGCAATATCATAAGAGCATTCAACAAAATGTCTTTCCATATTTCTTTTAGCTGGCAGAATTGTTACATTCTCAGTTCAAATTCTGCCACGGTTGACTTAGCCTATCGTCCGTTTTTTTTTGGGGGCGTGGGGGTCGATAAAATAAGTACCGGTTGCGTTCTGGATCAATGTAATTGACTTACCCCTCCCCCAAAATTGCTGACCTTGTGCCAAAATTTGAAATCATCATCATCATCATTATTACTAAGGTGCGGCAAACTGGCAGAATCTTTAGCACACCAGGCTAAATGCTTAGCAGGATTTCATCCATCTTCACATTCACAGTTCAAATTCCATCAAGGTTGACTTTGCTTTTCATTCTTTCAGGGTTCATAAATTAAGTACCAGTGAAACACTGGGGTCGATGTAATCAACTAGTCCCTTCCCCTAAAATTTCAGGCCTTGTGCCTATAGTAGAAAGGATTAGCATTGTTGTTATTATTACTAAGGTGGCAAGCTGTTAGAATTTGTTACTGCGCCAGACAAAATACTTAGCATCTGAGTTCAAATTACACTGAGGTCAATTTTGTCTTTTGTCCTTTTGGGACCAATAAAATAAGCATCAGATGAGTACTGAGCTGATGTAATCGATTAATCCCCTCCCACCAAAATCTCTGGCCTTGTGCCTAAGGTAGAAAGGATTATTATTATTATTGCAGCGTGGAAGGTGTTTACAAGCCATTTAAGAAACACACAAAAACCGTTATTCACTTCAACATTTAAATTCAATTTGTCAAAATATTTTCGTCGCTTTGAGACCGCGACCTGTTCACTGACAAAACTTCGTGCTGCATCATGTTTTGTCAGTGAACAGGTCGCGGTCTCAAAGCGATGAAAATATTTTGACAAATTAAATTTAAATGTTGAAGTGAATCTAATGGTTTTTGTGTGTTCCTTAAATGGCTTATAAACACCTTCCACGCTGCAAGTGTTTTCGTTCCAGCACACGATCTCAGATCAAGTCACTCGCTATGCAAGTACATCTCCGTAATTATTATTATTATTATTATAATAAAGAAATCATTATTAATACATAACTGGCAGCTAAACTTGTCCTTATCCAAGTTTATGGCTTGGGCTGAGAATCAAAATGAACCATTTTGTTGTTATTTAACAACTCTAAATTCACTTCCCCTGGCTTGGTCTGTTTTTACTCCTTATTATTACATCGTTGACAAGTCGGTAGACTGCAGGGGCTGCTCTTCACAGGAGCAGCTGTTTGAAGCTGAGGCTAGTTATATATTTATTTCCCTTGCACAGAGCTGAAGGCATCAGATCGTTGGATTTCTTCAGCTGCAGTGAACCTGAATTTGTTCATGGCAAAATGAATAGAGTCTTACAAATAATATGAGAATTCAAATCTTTAAAACAAACAACCTCCATCATATTTGGAATTTTGTTTTAATTCACTGTTAATTATGGAATAGATTGTCATTTGTTGTTTCAGTACAGATGTACCAGTGGTTCATCAGTATTTTCCCTTATATCTTGTTATTTTTGTATTATTAAAAGCACTGGATTAACCATTAAGCAAAATAAACATGTACTTTAGGGCATCGAGGGGAGCGAGGGCAACACAGAAATAGTAACTGATTTACAATACAAAAGAAATGTATATACATATATATATACACACACACACACATATATACACATATATATATATACACATATATATATACACACATATATATATGTACATATATATATATATATATACATACACACATACACATATATACATGTGTATACACACTCACACATATGTATGCACACACACACACACATATATATATGTATGTATGTATGTATGTATGTGTATATATATATATATATATATATATATATATATATTGCAGCTGAATTATTTAACATTTCAATTCATTTAGTTTACTTTTGACATATTCTACCAGTATACGAAGTTTCAAATTGTTTGGTTCAGTAGGAAAAATTTGGAAAAATTGGCTTCACAAATGAAAAGATCCTTCATTTATATTGTTTGTTTCACTCTACAAAAGTCACCATTACTACTACTACTGGTATCACCACCACCACCACCACCACCACCACTACTACTACTACTACTATTACCACCACCACCACCGTCTGCTCCACCACCATCTCTGTTACCAGAAAATGAAATTGCTTTATTCACCAAGCACCATGGAGAAATGTTACACTGTTAAATACTCTGCAAGTGTCTTTTCTACTTCAAATCAAATTGCCTATTTATTTATTTTTCTTTTTGTATTTATTTATTTATCTATTATTTACCACTTTGTTGTTCCCAGAATCATGCTGTTTACATGTTTACAGCCGTGTTAACAGCAGAAACAACAACAATAGGCAGGCAGTGGAATACTTGAATATTATGTGATCCATGATTGCCCTGTTAGAATCATTTCAGTTCACCTCTCCTCTAGAATGTTTGTTACTGTTTGTTATAAGGTGGCAAGCTGGCAGAATCATTAACACACCAGACAAAATGATTAGTGGCATTTAGTATATCTTCGTGTCCTGAGTTCAATTTCTGTCAAGGTCAGCTTTGCTTTTCATCCTTTTGGGGTTGATAAAATAAAGTATCAATTGAATACAGGGGTCAATATAACTGACTATTCCTCTCCTCGAAAATTGCTGGCCTTCTGCCAAAATTTGAAACCAATATTTATTATAAGGCAGTGGAGGGCAGTGAGCTAACAGAATCCTCATCATGCCAGACAAACTGCTTGGCAGCATTTCTGCCAGTTCTTTACATTCTGTGTTCAAATGCTGCTGAGGTTGACTTTGCCTTTTCTCTTTCTGGGTCCAATAAAATAAAGTACTAGTTAAATATTTGAGTCGATATACTCGACTGCTCTCTTCCTCAACTTTCAGACTTTACGACCACATAAGCAACTATTTGTCTATAATTGTGCTTACAGTTCCCTATGCACCAATTATTATACACACAACCTTTACAGTCTTCATTATCATCGTTACTGTTGTTACCTGATGTCTATAATCACATAATTATTTAATTAATTTTGATTCATTACCAAGCACTTTCTTTGCCTTCAATATATTAGCTCTATAGTGTCTCTGATATTAACAAGAAAACAACACACTTATGATACTCATCACTTCAAAATTATGCAGAAATGCAGATAACCAGAATGAATATGAATTTCTGATCATGTACTATGCAACCTCACAATTTATCATCAGTCCTCAGTTTAATTCCAAAGGTCAACAAACATATCAAGTGCTAATAACCTCTTCTTTTGAAGACTATCAAGAAATGCACGATTTTCTCTCTTTTCTTTTCTTTTCTGTCAACTGTCCCCAATTGGACTTCTTACACACTTACCTATAAATTCTGAAAAACAAATCACCTGTACTGCACTTTGTGTCCAGCCTATGAAATCTGAATAACTTAATGTAGAGTGCCAGTTATTGTAGCATTCTGTCTGTCTGTCTGTCTGTCTGTTTATCTATCTATCTATCTATCTATCTATCTATCTATCTCTAAAAACATATGCTTAGATATCCATCCATCTATCTATCTGTCTGTCTTTCTCTTTAGACACACACACACACACCACACACACACACACACACACACACACAGTGACGATGTGCTTCTACCAGTTTCTGTCTACCAGATCCACCCACAAAGCTTTGGTGGTCAGCCTGAGGCTATAGTAGAAGACACTAAGAGTGCCATGCAGTGGGACTGAACCCAAAACCACATGGTTGAGAAGTGAACTTCTTAACCACACAGGGCCATGCCTGTGCTTGTACTCGTGTTTCACTCCATTCTTTCCTAACAACTACCTCAAATGTGTGAGTGTGTGTGTGTGTGTTTGATCTTTTTGTTGATTAGCCCCTCACTGGCCCCACTAAAGCAGATCTGTGATCAAAAGATTCCATTTGTGAATATCCTGTTTTACCTCATCCATTTTGAATCTAAGATTATGTACGAGGGGGTGCTGAAAAGTTCCTGGCTTTAAGGGTATCACAAAAGGCCCGGTTACAGGCCCAAAGTTCTAAGTTCTTTTACAGGGTAGGAAAAACTGAAGGTCCACTGCAATTTCTGTGTGAATCTGAGAGGGGATTATGTTGAATAAAATCATAAGTAACTGATCCTCTTGTATTTTCTTTTATCCAAATCTAGGAACTTTTCAGCAGCCCCTCGGGTTTATGTATGTGTGTGTGTGTGTGTGTGTACATACGTACGTACAAGGATGTGCTGAAAAGGGGATAATGAAAAGCCTAATTGGAGACCCGCCCTTCCAAGTTCTTTTTCAGGGCTTAGAAAAACTGAAGGACCGCTGCAACAAGTGTGTGAATCTGAGAGGGGAATATGTTGAATGAAATCATAATTAACTGATCCTCCTATATTTGCTTTTACCCAAAGCCAGGAGCTTTTCAGCAGCCCCTTACATTCTTTCTTTCTAAAGTCAGTGGAATGAATTACTGTGTCTAGGCTGTAAAAAATTTGACAATAACAGTTTTGCTTATTAAACTTTAGGCCAATTCATTTCAAACCATGGCAAATCTCTGTCAATTACCTGCCATAAAATGCATGAAATGTGCCCAGCTGGCATAATATGAATATTAGTAACATCGCTTAACCCTTTTGACACCAACCCAGCTGAAAACACCTTTGGCTCTGTAGTACAAATGTCTTGTTTTCAAAAATTCTAAATTACAATCTTTCACCAAATCTTTCTTAATCACAATTTATGTTCCTAACACTAGCTTAATGATAACTAAGTTATTTTTCTAAATTCTTTGTTTTACTAACTTCTTTGAAACACAGAACATCTCAACAGAAATATGGTGACAAAAGGGTTAACTTATTTTGTATGAACTAATGTGGTGTCAAATATAATTTTACTATTCACTTGAAATGGATTTACTTACAATATAGATGATATTATATTCTAATATATATATATATATATATATATATAACAAGTATATAAAAAAAAACGTGTTTTCTTAGATTTGTAAATTATGTCTTGCTTCAAGACAACAGGTGTTTAACTCTATTGTTGTCATATTTCTGTTGATATACACTGCCTTCATGTTAATTAATTTTGGAAATAAAGAAGAAGAATTTAGTAAAATGGTTTTGTAATTATCACTCTAGTGTTTGGAAGATAAACTGAGCTGATATTTTAATGGAAGTTTTATAATTTAGGTTGCTTTAGAATGGAATTTGTATGCTAGATCTAGGAGTGGTTTCAGGTGGGTTTGTATCAAAAGGGTTAACCCTTTTGCATTGAAACTGGCCATATCTGGCCAAAATATTCTGTCTTTTTTATGTTCAAACTGACCAGATCAAGCTTCTCACACCTACACTACAATGTCATTATAAAAATAAACAATCACATCATCGAAATCTCAAAGCTACAAGCTAATGCTGGATAAATTCAAAGCAATATGAATAAATAAGCAACAGATTTGACAAAGCTGAATGCAAAAAGGTTAAGATGAATCCTGGTTTAGAGATGATCAGGTTTGATCCTATAAACTACCATATATGGTAACAAAATACAAGATATTATGTTTAACCCTTTAGTGTTCAGATTACTTTATCAAATGGAATACTTATTTATTCACATTGCTTTGAATTAACCATGCATTATCTTATAGCTTTGAGATTTCAGTTATATGACTGTATATTTTTTAGACTAACATTGTAGGGTAGATGGGAGAGACCAGATTTAGCCACTTTGAAGATAAAATAGGAAGGATATTTGGCCAGATGTGGCTGGTTTGAATGCTAAAGGGTTAATGTTTATTGATTCTGCTCATCTGCAGTCTTCAATGCAAAAGAAAATATAGCACAAAGTAAGTTTGGTAGGCAATGTGTTATGGCCATGCTACAGCAGTTGCTACTTGTTTGTTGCACATACGGATCAACACTGATTTCGACAATGTGTGTTCTAGTTGTTTGATTAACAGAGCTATACTACCCACACATTAAATTCAAATATATGTGGCGGAATATTCTTCAGGCACCTGCATCGTAATTCTCAGGTAGAATCTGTGTGGCTTAGTCTGTCACAAAGCTGGTTCTTTGAATTACAAGTGAAGCCTACCTATCTGCTTTCTAATTAATTTCTGTCTTCACAATTTCCTGCTGACAGCAATCCTGTCTTAATTTCCTCCTATCTAAGACACACTGACGTGCAAAAAACAGATGTTGGCAATGAAACAAATGAATACTGAACAATGTTTGTGTGATTGTCATCATCATCATCACCCTCATCATCATTGTCATCATCATTTAACATTCATTTTTCCAGGCTGGCATGGGTTGGATGAAATTTGTCAAGGTAGGTTTTCTACAATTGGGTGCTCTTCCTCTTCCCTATCCTCACCTGTTTCCATGTATGGTAATATTTCCCATGACCTGTTTCTGTTTGCATGACAGTGACATTCATTTACAACTATCTTATGATGTCAAGGCAAGGAGTCTCTCTCTCTCTCTCTCTCTCTCTCTCTCTCACATGTGCACAATAGGCTTCTTTCACTTTCTGTCTACCAAATCTATTCACAAGACTTTGCTCAGTCCAGAGTTAGAGTAGAAGACACTTGCCCAAGATGCTTCTACTTTGGAATCAAACTTCTTACCACGCAGCCATGCCTGCACTTATATAGCCTCACCTGTGTCCTATAGCCACTCCTGTGCCTATAGCCACACCTGTGTGTGAATAAATAATCTGAACAAAATAACCACATCAGTTTTTTTTTTAAATTTCTGATGAGGCGTGGCCTTCTTGCCAATGGCACGTTAAACACCCCATTCGTGGTGGCACATGAAACATTCGAGTTAGGTCATCGCCAGTGCTGCTGTACTGGCTCCTGTGCAGGTGTCACATAAAAAGCACCATTTGGGCATGGCCGGTGGCACGTAAAAGCACCCACTACACTCTTAGAGTGATTGGCATTAGGAAGGGCATCCAGCTGTAGAAACTCTGCCAGATCAGATTGGAGCCTGGTTCGCCAGACATCAGTCAAATTGTCCAACCCATGCTAGCATGGAAAGCGGACGTTAAATGATGATGATGATGATTTGAAGACATAATGCACAAAAAGTACAATGAATGGACAAATAGCAGCTAACCAGATGGTCAGAAAATTGAGCCAATGAATTAGTTCCTTTATATTCAGTTGACTTGTTAGAAATAAACAGCAGCCAAATTTCCTTCCAATCAGATGCTATTGTCTTTAAAAAAATTTCATTTTGGATAATGAGGTTCTACATATACACACAATCTAAAAACAATAAGTATGGATGACCACTATTGGAATATCTTTGATTATAGGTTTGTGGGGTCAGGTATATCCTGAGTCTAAATTATAATATCAGTATCAAGGTGGGAAATCATGTTAGTAGGGTAATCAGCTGAGTCAACCAATTGGCCTCATCGGATGTACACACACACACACACA
This sequence comes from Octopus sinensis, assembly GCF_006345805.1. NCBI lineage: Eukaryota > Metazoa > Mollusca > Cephalopoda > Octopoda > Octopodidae > Octopus > Octopus sinensis. Next base: position 23,634,556 of record NC_043017.1, read on the forward strand.
CACACTCTCTCTCTCTCTCTGTATCTGTATCTCTCTCCAACAGATGCCACAGTCTGGTGGCTTGAATGCCCTGCCATCTGTTATCACTTAGACTCAAGGGTACTTATGGTTGAGGAGAAACAATTTCTTCAAATGGTTAACTTTCTCACAGGTTCTCACTGGCTAATTGTCATTTCTTACTTTTATAAGTTTTGTGTGTTTTGATGTGGTTTGGTTTATACATATAATGTTAGATAAGAGAGAAAGGAGTGCTCAATACATGTAGAGGATATGATTTTAAAAAAAATTAAAACCGAAACTGAGAGCTTGTCTTGCAGCTCAAGTTTCATGCTGTTGTGATCTTCAGGCAGTGGCCTGAAACTTGAATCACAAGACAAGTTCTCTGCTTCAGTTTTAATTTATATATATATATATAAACACACACACACAGAGGCAGGCAGTCAGACCGACCTGTGCATATATGGAAGCTGGTTTTGATTTTTGTTTATCGATATTCAGTGTTGAGGATAAGAGTTGTAAATGTCAAACAGTTTCGTTTGTGTCTTTGTTGAAAATAAATATGTTCTGAAGAGTTTAGTTTATCCAAGAAGAATAACATCTCTGACTGCCTCAGAAAAATCACATCGCATAATAAAACTGTTTGGTTATATGCTAAAAAGAAAGCCTCTGTATTGTTTTTCAATCTCCTTGATATAAAAGCTAAATCTTTATCAAATAACTCTTTACTGCTTTAGGAAACAAAGTACACTTCAAGCAATGTGGTTTTAATATAAACAGATGAGATTGTCATGGTTGGAGTAATTTAGTTTGCTCAACCAGTTGGTGGTTAGATAACATCTACCACCACTTTGATGTAATTAAGATCAACAAGAGACAGTTAAGAGTTTACTGAACTGACACTATAATAACAAGGTAGATCTAGCTGTGTTCAAAGTCTACTTTCCCATTCTGTTATGCAATCAGAACAAATATTTGACTAAATGTTCACCAAAAAATTCTATTGAATGAAAACAAAGAGAATTTTTCCTGTTACATGTATTTTGAATGTCTTTTTTTTTATACTACAAACTTTTATAGTCAATGCTGACTTGAAATTATGTGGCTATGGACCTATTTCTATTCCTTATCTGATTTTTTTGTTTGTTTCTCCCCTCTAAACTTGTCCAACAGCATACATGTTGAATAGAGCTGGGTCATGTAGACATGTAAATACAATATCTAAATATCTTGCTAAATAATAGACACTATTTATATATTTTACTTAATAATCATGAATAAAACTGTGGACTCTGGGATACCAGAGCAGACACTCGATCAATCAAAACGAACATTAATGTTTAACCATCAGCATTTTATTTTGTCCTTGGTAAAGACAAATTCTCAATGGTACAGTTGATTGAATGTAAATAAAGGCATGGAAAGAGAGTTTATGACTGTTGGGAGCTTGGAAATCTATAACTGGTTTCTGCTTTATTTTACATTTGCACAAAGGCACAGCTATAGATAGGTGCAGACATGGCTGTATAGTTGCTTCTCAACCATTTGGTTTTGGTTCAATCCCACAGTGTGACACCTTCTACTGCAGCCCTGGTTGGCCAAAGCCTTTTAAGTGGATTTGGTAGGTAGAAACTGAAAGAAGCTTGTGTGTGTGTGTGTGTGGTGTGTGTGTGTGTGTGTGCATGTCCTAGTCTTAACGTTCTGGAATATTGTAAATGAGGCACAGGGGTGGCTGTGTGGTAAGTAGCTTGTTTACCAACCACATTGTTCCAGGTTCAGTGCCACTGCGTGGCACCTTGGATAAGTGTCTTCTGCTATAGCCTCGGGCCAACCAAAGCCTTGTGAGTGGATTTGGTAGACGGAAACTGAAAGAAGCCCGTCATATATATATATATATATATATATGCGTGTGTGTGTCTGTGTTTGTCCCCCTAGCGTTGCTTGACAACCCATGCTGGTGTGTTTATGTCCCCGTCACTTAGCGGTTCGGCAAAAGAGACAGATAAAATAAGTACTGGGCTTACAAAGAATAAGTCCCGGGGGCGAGTTGCTCGATTAAAGGCGGTGCTCCAGCATGGCCGCAGCCAAATGACTGAAACAAGTAAAAGAATAAAAGAGAGTATCTGCATCGTACATACATTGCTATTCATTTCTAGTTTTCCCTGAAAATATGTCAAGTTACAGGAAACAATTGAGGGGTGGTGACAGGAAGGGCATCCAGCCATAGAAAATCTGCCTGAAAGTATCCAATTTCGCCCATGTAAGCATGGAAAAGTAGATGGTAAAAGAATGATGATGATGACCAAGGCTTGTTATCTATTATGAATTTCTTCACATCTTAACATTTTCGTTACCGTATTTATTTTGAGATGCTCTGTGTTTCATTCAGTTAATTTTAAATATAACAAAGAATTTAGTAAAGGAACTTAGTTATCATTGGGAACATAAATTGTGACTAAGGTTTGGTGGAAGATTTTAATTCAATACTTATGAAAGTAAGATATTTGTACTACAGAGCCAGAGGTGGGTTTGGCTGGGTTGGTATCAAAAGGGTTAAGGCACAGAGCTGGCAGAACCATTAGCACACCAAATAGAATGCTTAGTGGCATTTTATCTCTCTTTACTTTCTGAGATCAACTTTACCTTTCATCATTTCAGGGTCAATAAAATAAGTACCAGTCAAGTACTGGGGTCAATGTAATCAAAAACTGCTGGCCCTAAGTCAAAGTTTGAAACCATTATTACTTTCACATTTTTGGTGCATTCTAGGAATATAAAACAAATGATGGATCCCTTTGCTTGACTGATATTTTATAAGTCATCACCCCAGAAAGATGACAGAAAATGTTACCCTCAGTGGAATTTGAACTTGTGATATAAAGAGGCATATCTAATTATTGTAATGCATTATTTTCTGACTCACTAACGATTTTTGCCATTCTCAATTCAATCAGTTCCGTGTATGATGAGTTGCTACTAAATTTATTGATCCCTGACCACCACCACTACCACCACTGTTGTCACTTCCCCACCACTACTGTTACTACCCCCCTCATTACTACAGCTGTTGTAGCTTCCACCCATCCTGCCACTCACTGCCACCACCTCTAGAAGGATGAAAAGCAAATTTTAACCTGTTATGTTTCCAATTCAGAATGCAGCCAAATTAAACTTCATATTACTGTTTTAGCATAAAGCGATGAGATGGCAGAATCATTAGCACACTGGACAAAGTGCTTAGCAGCATTTCATCCATCTTGATGTTCTGAGTTCTAATTCTGCCAAGATTGACTTTACCTTTCATCCTCTCAGGGGTTAATAAAATATCGGTTGAACACTGAGATTGATGTAATTGACTTACCCCTTTCCTCTAAATTGCTGGCCTTGTGTTAAAAATTTGAAACCAATATTACTGTTTTAGCAATCTGTGTATCCACATTAAGTAAGCTATACAGGCTGCTATTTGGTACTAATACTGCTTTTCACTCTTCTATTAGAAGTTAAGATAAAGATTTCTATTATTAGCACAAGTTTGTTAAACTCTTATAAAGGTCTGCTTTGGTTTTAAATCTTCTAGGATTGATAGATAAGGTACCAGTTATGTATTGGGATCAATATAGCTAAGTGGACCCTTGTCTGGAAGTATTTCAGTTTAGAGTAGAGCACATTGGATTAAATGGATCCTCTCCCTACTCTTGATTGATTCAAGGTCACCAATTTTGTGGAAAGCAGGCTAGTCAAACCCATTGACATCAGTACTTAAGTAGTAGTATGTTTTATTGACCCTGGAAAGATGAAAGCCAAAGTTGACCTTGGTAGGAACTGAACTCAGAATGTAAGGAGTCAGAACAAATTCCACAAGGTATTTTATCCAAAGCTTCAATGAGCTGGCAGCCTTCCTTTCAACTTAATAATTCTTTCTATTATAGCCACAAAGTTTGAAACTTTGAGGGAAAGATCCAATTACATCAACTCCAGTGCTCAACTGGTACCTATTTTATGGACCCAGAAGGGATGAAAAGTAAAGCTTTTCCTTAACAGAAATTGAACTCAGAACATAAAGCCAGAAGAAATGTCACTAAGCATCTGTTGAAATCTAATATCTTTCAGGTAAAAATCCTTTCTCCTCTAGGCACAAGGCCTGAAATTTTCGGAGAGGGGACCAGTCAATTAGATCAACCCCAGTATGCAACTGGTACTTAATTTATTGACCCCCGAAAGGATGAAAGTCAGAGTTGACCTTGGTGGAATTTGAACTCAGAACATAGTTGCAGACGAAATACCTATTTCTTTACTACCTACAAGGGGCTAAACACAGAGAGGACAAACAAGGACAAACGGATTAAGTCAATTACATTGAGCCAAGCACTCAACTGGTACTTATTTAATCGACCCTGAAAAGATGAAAGGCAAAGTCGACCTTGGCGGAATTTGAACTCAGAACATAGTGCCAGAAGTAACACCGCTTAGCATTTCGCCCGGCGTGCTAACAATTCTACCAGCTTGCCACCTTTATTTTCCAAGTAATAATGGTTTCAAATTTTGGCACAAGGCCAGCAATTCCAGGGAAGTAGGGTTAAGTCAATTACATCAACCCCAGTGTTCAACTGGTACTTATTGATCCCAAAAGGATGAGAGGCACAGTCAACCCTCGCAGCATTTGAACTCAGAATGTGAAAACAGACAAAACGCCGCAATGCTTTTTCTCCAGCATGCTAACGATTCTTCCAGCTCCCCACTTTCCTTCAACTTCATCATAAAAGACCAAATGTCTATCTATTGAAATCTAATATCTCTCAAGTGATAATAAGATTTCATTCCTAGATTTGTATTTAACTTTGAACACTTCAGTATAGGTGGTGGAAGTTTGGTGTCTCAATGAGTTGATTTTATAAATTTTGTGATTCCTCTAGCTTCATTTGTATTCAATTTATCGTTTATTCATGTCATTAACAAAACAAAACATGTATCCTCTCCGTATGTTAATTAGGTAACTTGGCAAATTAATTTCATACATATTTGTTAATTGGTTTTCCTCTTTTCTATCTTGATTTTTAAATGAGAAAAATTGAAGACCTGATTTTTCAATTCCTGACGTTAACATATCTTAGCAACAAGTCACTAATTAGTTTTCAATGTTGTGTAATAGATTATATCTTATAGATTATCAAATTAATTTTCGTTCAATCGCTATTTTAACAGTGGCTTTGGGAACGGACCAATTAAGTCAGGTGTGTTGCTTTGAGAGCTACAACAGGTACACAAAAATTTTTGTTATTTGTTGCTGTTGCCATTTTTGTTTAGTGTCAGTACGAGATGGTCATGCTGGATTGTATTTGATCATGGGACAATTGGGGCTGATCTGGAGCTGAAGAGCAGTGAAAATCACATAGATATATTGTAGTAATCTCTTTAATCCCCTAATCACATAATTCTTTTACATAAAA
>NC_043017.1:23644999-23677499 GCF_006345805.1 Octopus sinensis
AGCTGGCCAGCTTGAAGAGCTGCCTGAGCTCCATGTCTGTTTTGGCAGGGTTCCTATGGCTGGATGCCCTTCTTAATGCCAACCACTTCACAGAGTGTACTGGGTCCTTTTATGCAGCACCAGCACAGGTACGTTTATGTAGCACCAGTACAGGTGCTTTTTACATGGCATCAGCACCCACAAGCCCACAAAATTAGGAATGCACAGCTGGGGAGGGATACAGGGGATATGCCTATATGTAAGGACAACTATACTGTAATTTAGCTTGACGTGTCTTCTCAAGCACATGTAAGGTCAAAAGCATTCCAGTTATGACCATCATATCTTTTTGTATATCTGCTTCTATATTGGCTTATGTATCCTCCCTCTTTTTTTTTTTTATCGTAAGGCAATAGCTACAGGTATGGTTATAGGCATAGGTATGGCTGTAAGAATAAGAAATTCGCTTCCCAACCACATGGTTTTGGATTCAATCCTACTGTACAGCACATTGAGCAGGTATCATCTACTATAACCCTGGGCCATCCAAAGCCTTGTGAATGAATTTGGAAGGCAGAAGTTCCAGTGTGTGTGTGTGTATGAAGATGCTTTCACTTCCTATGATAGTAGGATGTGAATTGAGAGGATTTAGCTGGTATTTTTATTAGGTCCAATGACTACATAGAGGTTCCTTTTTGTTGTTATCGAACATTTAGTTGTTAAACAACATTGACCTACGAGCTGATTAATTCTTCCTTATTATCAGGTGCGGGTATTTTATTTACACTTACATCAATGTAAACTGGCCATCTTAAGAAATGTCTATGAGTCATTGATTTGTGTACTTTAAACTGACTGACCTTTTCTGATTTAAGGGAAGGGCAGAGATGCATTTAGTTACCACCTGATTATCAAACAATAAATGACCTGAAAAGTTGAAGCATATTAATTCTTTTAATTCTTTGTTCCAATGTCTTTTGGCTTAGGAGGTGACTATTAAGCAAATATTTTAGCTATGGAGGTGACTCTTTAGCAAATGGTTTTCAAATTGTATGGGAGTGGTACAACTTCATTAACTCTGAATTGTGTTCAGTCCAGGAAGTGCATTAATTCATGAATGAATTGGCTGTGTAACTGGTATTCTTGTTCATTTATTTCTTCCTACTACCATTGACACTGGCTGTCTGTTAAATGCTCTGCTGTCATTTTCCCCATTGAGACTGTCTGTCTAAAATCACTGTAGAGAATGGCTGTCTGACAGAGAATTGTTTGCCTACACCTATCCTTCAGAGATTGGTTGTGTAACAGCTCTTCATATACCCTCTATCCCAACCCTGTAGAGCAGTGGTTTTCAACCAGGGTTCCGCCAGTACAGTCCAGGGGTTCCACAAGAAGTTACAAAAATGCTAAAATCGACAGTAATTTCTAATTCTTCTGTGCAGATATGTGTGCATAAGACTATTAAATTATTGCACAGGGGTTCCTTGAGCCAGTGGAATGTTTCCTTGGGGTTTCGCTCCAGCAAAAAGTTTGAAAAGCACTGCTGTAGAGACTGGCTAACAACCATCCATATATCAGGGTAGATACTGGCTAACAGCTATTCAAATATAAACCCTTTTAGAGACCGGTTGTCTAAGAGCTATCCATATACACACCATGAAGAGACTGTAGAAACATTTAACTCATTTTGTATGCTCTTGGAGAAAATAAGAGAGTTAAGTATTGGCCTACATACGTACCCGTGGGTTAGGAAATCAAATCTTTGCCTTTCATGTTTCTTAGGTTGATAAAATATTTCATCGACTAACCCCATCTCCACATACTTCTGGCTTTGTACCTAAGTTAGAAGTGATAATTATTTTCTCTTTAGTTCAATACAAGAACACACCTTAAAAGACATCAAAGAAACCATTATTGGCAACATTTCCTGTAGCCCCAGGTGAACATAGATCAGGCAAACAGACCTACAGCAGGCAGGTAGTCAAGCGAATGACTCATTGCAACTCATAAGCAGGTCTGTTGTTTCATACATACCATCCCTTCACCTAATCAAAGGATGTACAGAATGTTGTGACATCCGATGAGGTTTGTGAAGTCCAAGTTGACTCTGATTGTAAGATATGATGGTCGTGCCTGTAACCAAAGACATTCCAGCTGTGACCATCATATCTGGGGCTATCTCCATTAACCAAAAATTTTTTTTTTTTTTAAATGCTAAGGTGTGTTATTTGAGAGATTTGGCTGTTATATCTAGCACATTGGTTGGCCATGTAGATGTTTCCCTCTTGGCCTGTGTGTCATCATGTGCTTCAAGGTGACATCTTTCTCTTTCCACTTTCCAATCTGTTATTTCTAGTCACCTGGGTTTCTTGAGACAGAACAGTAACAACAACAATAACTGGCTGTTTTCACAGTTGCTGTTTGTGTGTGTGTGTGTGTGTGTGTGTGTGTGAGAGAGAGGGAGGGAGACAGACAGCCGGAGAAAAATAACTGATAAGACTGAATTTGTGCCAGCTAATTAAGAGCAGTGATAATTAGCAAGATGCTATCAAACCCTTCTACCCCAAATGACGATGATTGTCCCAGTGTATCTAACCATCAAGAATAAAAACCAGATCACCTAGGAATGCTACCTGTACCACCCCTCATTAGAGGACTTCTACTTTGTCCTTTACAGCATCTTTTAACGAAGCACTTACCATTACTACTTTTATAATTGCAATTGATTTCTGTAATCTAATGTCATAGAATGGGTGTATATACCTGGGTTAGAATAATATCTTAATATCCTGATCGTCTACATTTCTCCTCCCACCGTACCCTTGTATGTTTCTGTGGATTTGTTTTACATAAATCAATAATCAATAATTAGATTGACATCTTTTATTTATTGATTTGTTTATTTTTGCATTTTTGTCTTAATGTAATTCTTTTCTATTACGTTTGTTTGTAAACAATAACATTGTTGAACGTATAAGGTTACACACAACAGCTCAGTCGCTGGTTCACTGCTTGCTTCTCAACTGTTTGTGAGATTAATCATGTAATTATTTAGACACAAAGGAAGAAACAAAGAAAATATTTCCAGGAAATGTTGCCAATAACATAGACAACGTTGGCATGACCATGTAGTAAGAAGTTTACTTCCCAACCACGTGATTCCAGGTTCAGTTCCATTATGTGACACTTTATGCAAATGTCTTCTTCAATAGCCTCAGGCTGACCAAAGCCTTGTCGATGTATTTAATTAACAGGAACTGAAAGAAGCTGTGTGTGGATGTTTGTGTTTGTCCCCGCTCCTACTGCTTGGCAACCGGTGTTGGTTTGTCTATGTCTCCCTAACTTAGTGGCCTGACAAAGGAGACTGATAGAATAAGTGTCAGGCTTAAATAATAAGTATTGTTATTGATTTGTTTGATTAAACCATTCAAAGTGGTGCCCCAGCATGGCCATAGCCCAGTGACTGAACTGCATAAAAGAATAAAGGTTTCTGTGATTCTTTTTGAGGCATATTCTGAGTGTTTCATGCATTGGCTCTTCTCAAACTATGTAAAGCAGCTAGTATATTCTGTAAAGTGGTTGGTGTTAAGGAGCACATCCAGCTGTAGAAACTATGCCAAAACAAACTAGAGCTCAGTGCAGCCTTGTGGCATCTCAGTTCCTATCAAACCATCTAAACTATGCCACCATGGAAAAATGGACATTAAGTGATTATAATGATGATGTAGTGTGTGTGTGTGTGTGAGCTTAGAGGTTTTGCTGATGAACATCAGTGAAGGAAAACTGGAAGGAAAGCAATACTTTTTTTGTTTGAAATTCCTTGTATTTTTCCTGGGCCTTGAGCTACACAGACAGCACCCTTTCCCTTGTTCCTCTCACTGCCAGAAATCCTTTGAACCAGTGACTCGTTAATTTGAAATATATAACGAACAATGCTATTAATCACAGTTCTGATATAAAATGAAGTATAAAAGTAATACAATTCTTTGCCACACCTTATTGAGGTAATTCACCTTTCTGTTATGCTTTTCATCCACTGAAATACATTGTAGATATATGAGTACCAACACAATTTCTGTACTGTGTTGTTGCTTGACATGCAAGAAATAGCAGCCAATTATCCCTCATATCAACCCTTATGTCTAGAAAGGAGGATACATTGGATAATGTAGTCCCACATATACCATTTTCTGAGAAAAGATGACATTTGTCAAGGCTGGAAAATATTTTGATCAGAAGTATTCTCAGTTAGACCTGGTCTTCGGCTAAACATCAATAATAACTACCAAAATTACTCTTTTTAGTTGAGACACAAGGGGAGGTGGGGGGGGGGCTAGTTGATATCATTGACACTCAGTACATGACTGGTATTTTACTGACAGTAAAGAGGTGAAAGGCAAAGTTGACCTTGATGGGATTTGAACGCAGTATGTAAAGAGTTGAAGGTAATACTACAAGGCATTATCTTTTAAACACCGACAATTCTACCAATGTACTACCATTCAACAACCAAAATAATAATAACAAAAAAAAAAAAGCAGTCCTCAGTTAATAAATTACTCTGTATACCTTTTACAGAAAAAAGCCCCCACAAAACAAAACATTAGTTAAGGTTAGTGTTAAGATTTTTAATGCAGGGTGCATCAAAAAGCTACCTGTAAAAAATTATGTTAGTCATTGATTGATAATATATTGGGTTTTTTTTTTTAGGAGGTGTAGGGAATAAAGCAAGACATGTTTCAGCCTTATGAAACTTTCTCTGTGAAGTATAGACTTAGTTGTGTAAATATATAAAACCTCACAGTTAAATGCATCATAATGTATATAAAGCATCACTTTACCAAATTTCTTTCTGTTGTATGCTATCTTCACTCGCCCTTTTTTAGCAATGCTGGTGATTTGTGTGTGTGTGTGTATGAGAAAGAGAACTTGTGTTCAAGCTCTAACTCTTTACTCTCTTTTACTCTTTTACTTGTTTCTGTCATTCGACTGTGGCCATGCTGGAGCACCACCTTTAGTCGAGCAAATCGACCCCGGGACTTATTCTTTGTAAGCCCAGTACTTATTCTATCGGTTGTCAAGCAATGCTAGGGGGACAAACACACACACACAAACACACACACACACATACATATATATATATATATACATATATACGACAGGCTTCTTTCAGTTTCCGTCTACCAAATCCACTCACAAGGCATTGGTCGGCCCGGGGCTATAGCTGAAGACACTTGCCCAAGATGCCATGCAGTGGGACTGAACCTGGAACCATGTGGTTGGTTAGCAAGGTACTTACCACACAGCCACTCCTGCGCCTGTTGACATTTATTGTTATTTCCTACCAACAAATCTCTAAGCTTTTGAATTTCTCCGGAAAACATGTAAAGCTTGGTGACAGAATGAACATCCAGCTTGCAAAATTCCTGCCTCAGTTTCCTCCTGTCTAAGCCATACAAACATGGATAAACAAATGTTATATGAAATGACTGAATGAAATCTAGAGATGGCTAAAATGATAGTAGATTCTGTGGTGACATCTTTCATTATATTTCATTTTTATATATCGTTATATTGTATTATATTATGGCTCTAAACAGGAATTAATTACATGTTTAATGAGTTCTTTCCTGCGATGGTTTACATAAAAAATGTAGTTTTGTTATATCTGCAAGATTTATTTCCATTTTTCCTAGATATACACACATAATGTATAAAATCTCTTATAGATGACCAGTGTTAAATAACTCTGTTGCACATAATGAATTTTTATTCAGCATCCCAGCTAATTGCAACGTCAGTAATTTTTTTTTTTTCAGATGACAGACTTTGTCTTAACCTGCAGTTGCCAGTGGTACTTACTACTGGTGCTACTGATATGTTTGTGTTTTTATGTCCATAATAGATATTAACTCAGGACAAATACTGCAGTTGATGCAACTTTCAATAATATATTTGCATTAGATATGACCTACAGATAATTATTTTAATCTAATACTGCTTATGTTGTATATAACAGATTTATATAACATGGGAGACGCATATTTTTGTTTTTATAGTTTCGTGCCATGTTGGACTGCTGAACTCTACACAGTTTTTTTCTTTTCATTTTTTTTTCATTCTCTCTCTATTTTTACCTCTTATGCCTTTCTGTCAAAGAGCATAGGCACAAAACGTAAAAGACTTTTCTATTTTTCCTGAGTGCTATACTAATACACCTGCTTTTTATTCTGACACCTATCTTTGGCTTTTGTTTTTTTGTAAATTTGAACTATATATATATATATATATATATAGATGCAGCACGGATTTTTGTCAGTGAACAGGTCACGGTCTTAAAGCGACGAAAATATTTTGACAAATTAAATTTAAATGTTGAAGTGAATTGGACGGCTTTTGTGTATTTCTTAAATGACTTACAAACACCTTCCACGCTGCAATTGTTTTCGTTTCAGCACACAATCTCAGATCAAATCACTTGCCATGCAAGTACATCTCCGTAACATATATATATATATATATATATATATAAGGATCGTTTGTAGAGATACATAAATCTGGAGGAGAAGCACACTTGAAAATGTAGAGCAGTTAATATTATAGTGGGGTAGGCCAGTTTATGGGGTTATCCTGGGTTTCTCGCTCATAAGGGTTTTAGTAAAATGTAAAATTTTCCTGCCCATATATTCTCTTATATTTTGCCTTCAATGATAGAATACCCAGAATATGGAAACGTGGATCAACACATTGATCCATTTCCTGGAGTATCCCAGAAACGCCTGTAAGACATTATTATTTTTATTTTTGCTCACTTCATTTCACCATTAAACTAATTTAAATGAACTGATAGGCTTGCCCTGCCTTGATTTTGTTTGCTTTTCTTTAAATTATACCTACTGGCTCAAACGTAGACTGTGGATCACTGGTTCTCTCTGGACAGAGGCTACCACAGCTCCAGCCCCTGTGTGCACTTGGATCCTAGTAACTTATCTATTAGCGCACTCTGACCACATACCAATTAATTTAGGTTAGCAGTGACCTGAACTCTTCTCATGTATGTATGTATGTATGTATGTATGTATGTAGGCACAGGAGTGGCTGTGTGGTAAGTAGCATGCTTACCAACCACATGGTTCCGGGTTCAGTCCCATTGCGTGGCATCTTGAGCAAGTGTCTTCTGCTATAGCCCCGGGCCGACCAATGCCTTGTGAGTGGATTTGGTAGACGGAAACTGAAAGAAGCCTGTCGTATATATGTATATATATTTATATATGTGTGTATGTGGTGTATATGTTTGTGTGTCTATGTTTGTCCCCCTAGCATTGCTTGACAACCAATGCTGGTGTGTTTACGTCCCCATCACTTATTTTGCGTGGCATCTTGAGCAGTGTCTTCTGCTATAGCCCCAGGCCGACCAATGCCTTGTGAGTGGATTTGGTAGACGGAAACTGAAAGAAGCCTGTCGTATATATGTATATATATTTATATATGTGTGTATGTGTGTGTATATGTTTGTGTGTCTATGTTTGTCCCCCTAGCATTGCTTGACAACCAATGCTGGTGTGTTTACGTCCCCATCACTTAGTGGTTCGGCAAAAAGAGACCGATAGAATAAGTACTGGGCTTACAAAGAATGACTGAAACAAGAAAAAGAGTAAAAGAGAGAGAGTAAAAAGAGTATGTATGTACGTACATATGTGTGTATATGTGTGTGTGTGTGTGCATACAATACAAAATGTCTCAGGCTGTGTGTGGTTGTATCTATATTCCAAGCCTGTTAATCCCTTCCTTTTTGATGCTAGATTGGCTATTTAATGCCATTTAACAAGTAAATAACTCTACACTCTCAAGTATATTCACTGTCTAAGCTAGCACAACCAGACAATTTAATAGCATTTTTATATCTCTCTTCTATAGCACTTAAACTCTGAAATGATCTCCTCATCAATTTCTTCGTAGAAACTACATTGTGTTGTCTATTTAAATATGACAGCAATTCTTCTCAAATGCTTCCTGTTGCCTTGCCCACTTTACGTGTGGCTGCAGCTTCCAGCCTGACTTGTTTTTCTATTGTGTTTCTAGCAATGTCAATCAGTATTTAGATTAGGCTGAGCTGCATTGAATGCACAGTGAAGTAAAACTGATTCACAATTATCATCTAGCATAGCTGCATAATTAAGGAGCCCGTCTGCCAACCACGTGGTTCCAGGGTCAATCCCACTCCTCAGCTATGGACAGCTGTCTTTTCTATAGCCACAGATTATGAGTGAAATTTAGTAAGTGGAAATGGTGTCACACACATATACATATATCACATGACTGATCAGACTATTGGATGCTGTTATATATCGCTTGTCACAATGCGCTTTGCATTATTTTATCTTTTGAATGATGTCACCCTTCTTGGCTGGGCAAAAGGCATACACACACATATATACATACACACACACACACATATATAGTGGTAGCAGAAGTGGTGGTTTCTTTTGATCTTTGTGGTGATGGAGATGGTGATGACCTTGGTGGTAGTGGTCTTGGTGGTGGTGGTGGTGGTGGTGATAGTGGCAGCAGCATTGCTGTTGTTTTTTTAGATCTAAGTCAGCCCAGATCCAGAAGACTTTATCACCAAAAACATTCCAACCATGCGCACACAACCTTTTTTTTTCCCTTTCAAACACTCTTACTACAATGTGATGTTCTTTTTCTTTAAAATTCAATAGAGATTTTGGCTGATATTTCTAGCGAGTCAAGTGACTACATAAGGGCTCTCATTGGTAAATCGTTGTTATTGATGGTGGTGGTGGGGTGTTGGTAGTGAGCATTGTGGTGTTATTGTTCTACAGCTCCAGGTCAGCTCTGATTGAACAGACCAATGGTCAAGTGTCTCCCCCTTGTTGGTGGCCACACTGCATTTCAATATGCATGTTGTATGGAATGCAGTGTTACCACTGTTTGGATTTCACATTTTCTGACTGCCATTTTAATGGAAAAACATATTGATGATGGAGGTGGCAGTGATGGTGGTCTTTAAACCCAGGCCAGTCCTGTACAGGCAGACAGATGATTCAAGGCATGATCGTCCCATCTTTTTACTAATGCAATGTTTCTGGTACAACCAGGCCTTCCATTCAGAGAGGGTATAATTTGAGGGAGAATGTCTTGTGATATTTGTTCTTGCTCTTTAGATCTATTTCTGAAGCTGTAGTGCTTCTGCCAACCCACAATAATGATGATGATGATAATAATAATAATAATAATCATCATCATCATCGTTTAACGTCCGTTTTCCGTGCAAGCACAGGTGGTTTAAAATTTTACAAAAGGCCAACAAGTTTTGGGGGGAAGGGGCTGGTTAAATACATTGACCCCCAGTACTCTGGGAATCTGAACTCGGAACATGAAGGCAAACAAAATGCTGCTAAGTTCTGTGTCCAGCATAATAATAATAATGATGATGATAATTATAATAATCCTTTCTACTATAGGCACAAGACCTGGATTTTCATAAGGAGGAGGCTAATCGTTCATATCAACCCCAGTATTTGACTGGTACTTAATCTATCGACCCCAAAAGGATGAAAGACAAAGTCAACCTCAGCAGAATTTGAACTCAGAACATAGCAACAGACGAAACACCGCTAAGCATTTTGCCCGGTGTACTGATGATTCTGCCAGCAACAACACAAGGCCTGAAATTTTGGTGGAGGGGGTTAGTCGATTACACTGACCCTGAAAGGGTGAAAGGCAAAGTCAACCTTGGTGGAATTTGAACTCAGTATGTAAAGACGGACGACATGCCGCTAAGCTTTTCACCTGGCATACTAACAATTCCGGCATCTCACTGCCTTAATAATAATAATAATAATAATAATAATCAACATCAATGGAAATTGTAGCTGTGATACCAGTGCCGGTGGCACATAAGAGAACCGAACGTGGCTGTTGCCAGTGCTGCCCCAACTGGCCTCTGTGCCAGTGGTACGTAAAAAGCACCATCCGATCATGGTCGTTTGCCAGCCTCGTCTGGTACCTGTGCAGGTGGCACGTAAAAAGCACCCACTACACTCACTTAGTGGTTGGTGTTAGGAAGGACATCCAGCTGTAGAAACACTGCCAGATCAGACTGGGCCTGGTGCAGCCTACTGGCTCCCCAGTCCCCAGTTGAACCGTCCAACCCATGCAAGCATGGAAAACGGACGTTAAACGATGATGATGAATAATGATAGTAATGATAAACTGCTGAAATTAAATTTTTAAAAAATGGAGAAAAATATTTTGTGTGATATATTTTGTAAAATAAATCAATTTGTAGTTATTTATTTATTCATTTTATTTTCTTTATAGATGTGTATGATGAATTATATAGGAAATGACAATAATATTTAATTAAGTAGCAATGTTGTTATTGGATATCATTAACAGGCGTTACATGACTATGACAATGATGACGATAATGAATATATCTGAGGTGAAATGTCTCTGGAGACCTTGGTTTGTCTACTCAATTCATAAGATATTATATATCTAAAATGTACCTAATATGATTAATGCAGGCCTGGTGGTGAGCTGACAGAGTTGTTGGCACACCAGACAAAATGCTTCATTGCATTTCAGCTCTCATCATGTTCTTGGTTCAAATTCAGCTGAGGTCAGCTTTACCTTTCATCCTTCTGGGGTCGATAAAATGGATACCAACTGGACACAGAGGCCAATGTAATCAACTTACCTCCTCCCACAAAACTGTTGGCCTTGTGCCAAAACTTAAAACCAATATGATAGTTGTAGGAATGGGTGTGTGGTTAAGTAATTTGCTTTGCAACTATGTGGTCCCAGGTTCAGTCTCACTGCATGGTACCTTGAAAAAAATTTTTATCAAATAAGATGATTGTCTAAGCAATTATATAACAAAAATTTCCTCATTTAAAATCTAAACAAAGGAGGCTATGCCATTAAGATAAATTATGAAACTTTTGGGATGATGTTTTTTTTTGTTTTTGTTCCTTCTCGAGCCATGCCAGGCTCATAAGGGCCGGTTTCTCGGTTTCCTTGGCGTATAGGTTCCCCACCTGGATGGGATGCCTGTCCGTCGCAGGTGAGCTGCACGATGTAGGAGGAAAGAGTGAAAGAAAGTTGTGGCGAAAGAGTCAGCAGAGAAGTTCGCCATTATGTTCTGCTGGAGCCGCGTGGAGCTTAGGTGTTTCACTCATAAACACACACATCACCCAGTCTGAGATTTGAACCCGTGATGCCTCGACCATGAGTCTGCTGCTCTAACCGCTAGGCCATGTGCCTTCACTTGGGATGATGTAGAATGTAGATTATGCAGTTTGGAATAGATCTGGTCTTTGAAATCAAGTGGTCTTTGAATCAAGTGCTGTAAACAGCCTTAGAGGGAGTTTTTGTCTACTAATTACTAGGATAATTCCAGTTGCTGGAATCTACTTGCTATAAAAAAATTAATGTCAGATCTTAGTCTGTGTCATTATCTATTTGTTTACTGATGGTCTGTCTGTCTGTCTGTATGCATGTGCATGTGTGCACATCTGTGTTTGTGTGTGTGTGGACTTGTTTTTGTCCACGTATGCCTGCCTGTTCTTGTGTATCTACCTCTGCCTGTCTTTATGCATTGTGTGTCTCTCCATCTTTTGTGTATCTGTCTTTCTGATTTTACATGTATGTCTCTCTCTCTCTCTTAATGTATGTGAATCTCTGATTTTCTCTTTGTATCACTTTCTGTCTGTCTTAATCTGTGTGAGTCTCTGTTTTTAAGTCTGTTTCTTTGTTTTTATCCATGTATTTGTCTGTCTTAATGTATGTGTGTTTCTGTTAGTCTATCCATTTTTACATTCTGAGTTCAAATTTTGCCAAAGTTAACTTTGCCTTTCATCTTTTTGGGGTTAATAAAATAAGTACCAGTTGAGCATTGGAGCCAATGTAATCAACGCACTCAAAATTGCTGGCCTTGTGCCAAAATTTGAAACCATTATTATTAGTATTAAGATGAAAAGCGCGATTCGATTGTAAGATATTTTATTAGTTGAACGATAATAAAATATTTTGTTCAACTAATAAAATATCTTACAATTGAATCGCGCTCTTTGTCTTTACCTTTGTGAAGAGTTATGTCAATCCTTTTTAAAATATATTATTATTATTATATAAGGCGGCAAGCTGGCATAATCGTTAGCACACTGGACAAAACTTTTAGTAGTATTTCGCCCATCACTCCGTTCTGAGTTCAAATCTGTCAAGGTCAACTTTGCTTTCATCCTTTCGGGGTCAATTAAGTACCAGTTATGCACTGGGGTAGATGTAATCAACTTAATCCCTTCCCCCAAATTTGAGATCTTGTGCTTCGAGTAGAAAGGATTATTATTATTATTATTATTATTATTATTATTATTATTATTATTATTATTATTAATAAGGCTGTGAGCTGGCAGTATCATTAGCACACTGGACAAAATGCTTAGCAAAATTTAGTCCATCCTTTATGTTCTGAGTTCCAATTCCACCGAGGTCAACTTTTTCTTTCATCCTTTCGGGGTTGATAAATTAAGTACCAATTGAGTACTGGGGTCAATGCAATCGACTTACCCCTCACCCCAAATTTCAGGCCTTGTGCCAAAATTGGAAAGGATTATTATTATGATAATGATGACGACCACCACCATCTTTTTTTGCCCATTTTTCTATCGATCATGAGTATGATGGGTCTTTCCTGGCACAGCATCTCCTGCGTTCTGCCTTTATTATGTCTCCTTCAGTCTTAGTCTTTGCCTCCTTTGACTCCTTCCATATGGATTATTGTAGCTTTTTTTTCTACCCCAATGTCATCCTTCATACATACAACATGTCAACCAACAGAATCTTTTTGCTTACACACTTTGGCTCACACCTCCAATACCCATTTTCTTTTCATTTCACCTCATCTTCACTCCAGTGTTTATATATTATTTCTTTACTACCCACAAGGGGCTAAACACAGAGGGGACAAACAAGGACAGACAAACGGATTAAGTCGATTACGTCGACCCCAGTGGGTAACTAGTACTTATTTAATCGACCCCGAAAGGATGAAAGGCAAAGTCGACCTCGGCGGAATTTGAACTCAGGACGTAACGGCAGACAAAATACCTATTTCTTTACTACCCACAAGGGGCTAAACACAGAGAGGACAAACAAGGACAGACAAACGGATTAAGTCGATTACATCGACCCCAGTGGGTAACTGGTACTTATTTAATTGACCCCGAAAGGACAAAAGGCAAAATCGACCTGGCGGAATTTGAACTCAGGACGTAACAGCAGACGAAATACGGCTACGCATTTCGCCCGGCATGCTAACGTTTCTGCCAGCTCGCCGCCTTATACTGTCGCTACACATTTTTAGAGACTGTCGCTACACAATTTTTAGAATCATAGGAGGTATTTAAAATCTTATCTTGATATATATTAATGTAATTTGTCATCTGAACCTATGAAAATGTTAGCTCCATGCATGGCAACTAAATATCATTTGTAATCATAGATTAAGGAACAGAAACTCTTTATGGAATGTATGTTCTGTTCTCCATATCAATTGAATTTGATAAGTAAACATACTGCTGATTGTTATCAAGAATGTTCTATGACTTGAAACAAAGCCAATGAAATTGTTTTTCTTCTACATATTAGTGGTGGCAGCGAGGAGGAGGGGGAGTCCCTTTTTTTGCAAGGCTAGTTGTTTGGCCCCTGATGAAACCTGGTTGAATAGACCTATGACAAATGACATGTTAACTTCAATTGCTAATAACTCTTTATTTATTGATTTATATAGCAAATTTTTTTTCTGCATCATTCATTAACCTCTAAAAGTGTATCATTTCACTGAATATGAAATCAATTTGAAAGGAATTGATACTGGCAGCCAAACCAAAAAGATCCTCTTTTTTTTTTTAGGTACAGTGTACCTTGGACCACATTATTCATTGTGTCTTACTCTTTTTTTTTTTTTAACATAGTAGGATGTGATATGAGGGAGATTTGGTTGCTATTTCTATCAGTTTAGAGGTTCTCTCATTGGCTAAGTAAACTAAGCTGCTGCTAATCTGTTGGCTTTGAAGGGTGTAGAGGATAATGCAATCATCTCCCTATACCAATTACAAAACAAGACATTTCACAGAAGTTCCTATTTAAAAGAAACCCCCAAATAATATATCAGATATGAACGAAGCAAAAGAATTCTGTCTGCTGTTTAGCAGCAGTTTTCGACAACTGGCAGACAGAAAACAAACAACGATATTGTAAAGCAACATGTCCGAACAGTCTTAAATAACCAGCACTGCTTTTACGATCTTTATAAAAGGATTCAAACACAACCAGCATTCTCTCTGACTGATTGAAACTATTTTCAAACGATGCAATTCAAATTCTTATTTTTTTGACAAAGTCTAGAATAATAAAGTTCTTGTTTAATTTAATAATTTCTAGTAAGAAACTCTCCAACAACATATGAGAAGTCAAGGGAATGGGCATTTCTTTGCTTTTGGTACTATTTGCACTGTTATTGATATTCTCATTGAAAACCACAAGTATAATAGTAATTTGCTACCAGTGCTTTTGATATTACTTCTGAAACTCAAAACTCTCGCTGAAAATATGCAACTGAAACTTCTCTGCTTTTTTATGAACAAATGCATTTATTTGTCTTATCAGAATGTTTTCTTTTAACCCTTTCATTACTGTATTTATTTTGAGATGCTCTGTGTTTCTTTCAATTACTTTAAATATAACAAAGAATTTAGTAAAATAACTTAGTTATCATTCAACTAGTGTTAGGAACATAAATTGTGACTAAGGTTTGGTGGAAGGTTTTAATTTAAAACTTAATGAAAACAAGACATTTGTACTCAGAACCAGAGCCGGTTTCAGCCGGGTTGGTAACAAAAGGGTTAAGCTAATGTTTCAATGACTTCATGTTTAATAATTGGCCATTTAAAAGGGGAATGCATTTATACTTTTTGTTATTTTTTAATTAAACTTTTGTTAATGATATCTCTCTATGAGAAACTGGGTTTTAATATTTCATTGAAACAATTAAGCAATACAATCTCTGAGAGTTCAGTTTCGTCCTGAAAAAAACCATTGTTCCAGTTTAGAGCCATTTTTACTTTAACTGTTAGTTACTCTTTGAGGAAAACATTACACTCACGCATGTACGCACACACACACACACACACACACACACACACCACACACACACACACACACATGTGTATTGTGTGTGAATGTGTTTGTTATTCTTAGAAGCGATGCATACTACCAAATTTTTTAAATTCAAGCCCAGGAGATGAAACCACTCCAAATCCTTGTTTCAGTATCCGTGTATATGAAATAAGGACAAGGCTAGCTTGTAATGGCTTAGAGTCATATAATATATAATAATAATAAGCTCAAACCAAATATATTATTTCGAATGCATTTAATGAACACATTTCAGACCATTATCTGAAACATGGAAATTAGATGCATTGAAATTATCAGTATTTAGTTTGACTATGCAGAAAGGATGGAAGGTAAAGCCTAGGTTAGTATTGCCTTTCATCCTTTTGGATTTCATAAAACAAGTACCAGTTAAGCACTGGGATCAATCTAATCAACTTACCCCCTTACCTGAAATTGCTGGCCTTGTGCCAAAATTTAAAACCATTATTATTATTATTATATTATTATTGCTGTTATAAAGGTGGCAAGCTGACAGAATTGTTAGTTTGCTTGGCAAAATGCTAAGCAACATTTTTTCTGTATTTACATTCTGAGTTCAAATTCTGTCATAGTCAACTTTGCCTTTCATCCTTTCGGGGTCAATATAATCAACTTACCCCCTCCCCCCAAATTTCAGGCCTTGTGCCTATAGCAGAAAGAATTATTATTTGTTTGTGTTTTTCCATCATTTAAAATTTTCCTTCCATGCTGGCAGGAAATGGACAGATCCTCTTTGTGTAAGTCTGTCCTTATTCAGGGTCACTGCTCCTAAGGAACAGTTAGTAGGCCATGTCTTCTTTGTGCAACTAATTTTTGTTTTGGTTCCTATTATTGTACAGAGTGAATTTTTCATGGCATCACCACTAGAGATGATCGCTTCATAACTTGCAAGGCTAAGACCCAAGAATGGCTCCTGTAACTGAGTTAGAATAGAATAGAAAGTGGGTAACGATTCCAGATGGAAGGATGAAGGATGGTAAATAAGTGGAGAGGACAAGGAGAAGTGTCTCAGGGAACAAGGGAGAAAGAAGGGATTAGTGACAAGGGTTATTAAGAAAAAGGAACGAGTAGAGTTGAAAGGATAACTGGATGGGTTGATAAAGGGTTTTGGTGATTATCACTAGTGCTGGTGTCACATAAAAGAGTATCCAGTACATCATCATCATCATTGTTCGATCGTGGTCAAGACAATGGAATTTACGATGCTCCACCAGACTTCACGGTCCATCATAGCATTGCGGAGGTCCTGTTGCTGGATGCCTGTATCCCTGGAGATTACATCAGGGTAGGTGAGTGCACACCCTCTGGTATCGCGAGTAGATGGCTTCCAGAGGAGAAGAGTAGAAATTGCCTCGTTTTCAGCTCTACAACAATGTCCAGCAAACTGGACTCTCCTACCTTTCACGAGATTATACAGGTAGTAGTTTCCCATATATTTGTACTTTGAGAGATTTTGAGCTCTCGTAAGGAGGCGAGTGTAAGTTCCATCCGACCACCTCTCAAGTACACTCTGTAAAGTGGCTGGTGTTTGAAAATGCATCCAACTGTAGAAACTAGGTCTTAGTTGACACTCAAACATATCACAATCCTCAGAGTAGGCAAATCCTGTTAAACCACTCAATGCATGTCTGTATAGAAGACAAGACAGTAAATGATAACAATGATGATGCTACATAGATACAGATAAGTTGATATATGCATGTATATGCATTTGTGTATGTATATATATATACATGCAAATATAAATGTATGTATGTATATGTAAACACATATATAACTATAAATAATATAATATAATATAACATAATAATATAATGTAATAATATAATATAATGTAATGATATAATACATATAAATATATATATATATATATATATATATATATATATGTACAAATGTTTATAAACACATATCATTGTATAATTTCACCCCTTTAAGTGATCTATGATAACTTTTCTTACCAATGTTTTCTTGTATTATTTCCTTTGACACACTCCTCAAAAATCTATAATTTTCTGACAACGATACTTTGATATTTCTGTTGTTTGTTGTATGTAATTTCTCAGTTTCTGTTGATTTATTATGTTTCATCTTTAATAAATCTCAGCTTTGAAGGAGTTTTCTCTGTCATTCTGTTTGGATTCAGGTTTGAATAGTTTCATAGCTAAAATGACATATAAATTATTCAGTTTGACATAAAGTGAATTAAGATTAAAATAAAGTAGGGAAATGTAAGTGAATTATATATATATATATATATATATATATATATATATCACACTCTCTGTATTCATTAATATATAACTGATACATACTTTGCTGATGGCTCGGAGAAAGGAACACTAAAACACTTTTGTTATATTTCTACTGAAATCCTACATTGCCTTTTTTTCAATTATTTTTGAAAATAAAGAATTTAGTAAAATAACTTTGTCAGTGTTAACCCTTTTAGCATTTAATCCAGCCAAAATATTCTACCTGTTTTATCCTCAAACTGTCAAAATCTGGCCTCTATAATGTCATTCTACAAATAAACAGTCACATTGCCGGAATCTCAAAGCTATGAGGTACTCTTTACTCTTTTACTTGTTTCAGTCATTTGACTGCGGCCATGCTGGAGCACCGCCTTTAGTCGAGCAAATCAACCCCGGGACTTATTCTTTGTAAGCCCAGAACTTATTCTATCGGTCTCTTTTGCTGAACCGCTAAGTGACGGGGACGTAAACACACCAGCATCGGCTGTCAAGCAATGCTAGGGAGACAAACACAGACACACAAACACATACACACACACACATACATATATATATATATATATATATATATATATATTATATATATATATATATACATATATACGACAGGCTTCTTTCAGTTTCCGTCTACCAAATCCACTCACAAGGCATTGGTCGGCCCGGGGCTATAGCAGAAGACACTTGCCCAAGATACCACGCAGTGGGACTGAACCCAGAACCATGTGGTTGGTTAGCAAGCTACTTACCACACAGCTACTCCTGCACCTATGCATAATTAATTTAAAACAGTCTGAATTAATAAGTATTACATTTGACAGAATAGTCCGAATGCTAAAGAGTTAAACCTGGTGTTTGGCATCAAAAATGTTTTGAAACTTCTAAGTTGGTGAGCAGGAAACTAAAAGATCTGTTTCAAATGTTTGCCCTTCTATAAGGATCCATTTAGCTCCTGCTTAATCTTCTTACCATATTTCTGCTGAAATAAACTGCTTTTGTTTTAGCTGAGTTTTAGAATAAAAGCGTGACCGTGTGGTAAGAAGTTTGCTTCCCAACCACATGGTTCCAGGTTCAGTCCTTCGGGCAAGTGTCTTCTACTATAGCTTCATGCTGACCAAAGCCTTGTGAGTGGATTTGGTAGGCAGAAACTGAAAAGAACCTGTCTTGTGTGTGTGTGTGTGTTTATCCCCCACTATTGCTTGACAACTGGTGTTGGTGTGTTTACATCCCCATAACTTAGCAGTTGAGCAAAAGAGTTCAATAGAATAAGTACTGAGCTTTAAAAAAAGGTACTGGCGTTGGTTCATTCGACTAAAAATTCTTCAAGGCAGTGCTCCAGCATGGCCACAGTCTAATGACTGAAACAAGTAAAAAAAAAAATAATAACTTTTGCCCTTATAAAGCTGGTGTTTGGGACTTATATCTTCATGAACTTTTAATGGAAGATTCTAATTTAGATTACTTTAAAACATGAAGTTTGTGTCATAGAATCAGGGCGGGTCTAAAACAGGTTGATATCAAAAGGATTAAATTGGATAGGTTTCGAGAATGAAATGTTGAATGATGCAACTGAATACTGTTAGTTAAGTCATGTAGTCTGTGAGCTGCCTTGCTCAAGGATACATTGTACTACCAGCTCCTGGAATTGAAATCACAGCCTAATGACCATGTACTCAACACCCTAATCACCAGGCTATTTGTCTTTACACACAACACACACACACACACACACATTCACACACACACACAAACACAGGTAGTAAAAACCTCTAGGGAGAGCTGAATAGCAGGTCTTCAGTGAAGAAACCCCACCTCGTGCAAGTGTTTTAGCCCTTAACTCCTTATACTCTGAGAGGAATTGGGGGCAATGTCCAGGTTATAACACCTATATACCCATCGGCTGTCATATTTTGTGCTGTGGATCCAGTGTTTATTCTACTGAGTTTCCTCTGTATCAATAATGGGGAAGTACTAAAACTTTTAAACTGCAAATAGCACTTTAATCCAACCCTGACATATTTTAGCTAAGGAAACCCTTCAAAATCTGAAAATGTGAAAATTTTACTGTGAAAATTAAAAGGGTAGAAAATTTAGAAAAATTTCATACCTGTGGCTAGCATGCATAATAAAAGTCAATAGACTACATATTTTCATATAATTCCGAAGGGTTATGTGCACCGGATGCACATATAGGTCATAGCCGGTTCCAGTCTTTTACTGTTGTCAGTTCCGCTGCAATAAGTAGGCAAGGCCTGAGCGACATTCGGAGCTTGCTGGAGACCGAATTGGCAGGAGGCTGACTGGAACAGTGTATAAATAATATACACTTTATATATATATGTATGTGTGTATGTATATGCTCTTCATATATCATGTCTTCATATTCAGTGTTGAGCTGAAGTGAGTCTCTCCCCCTCTGGGCTGTTTATCATTGGTTTTAGTTCTGGTACAAGGCCTGGAATTTTGGAGGGATGGGGTAAGTCTATTACATCAACCTCAGTACTTGCTTGGTACTTTATTTTATCAGTCTTGGTGGGATGAGAAGCAAAGTTAACATCAACAGGATTTGAACTCAGACTGTAAATGGATGAAAGAACTACAGCAAGGTATTTTGTTACCCAGATTCTCTAATAATTCTGCCATTCTTAGGCATCTTTTTTTTTGGTGGGGGAATATGAGCTGCAAGCATTTGACCAAGAAGTGAATATTGAGAAGCATTTCAACCAGGAATCAAATGTGTGAGTGTGTGTGTGTACGTGCACATGTATGCAAGAATGTGTGTGCATGTGCAAGTGTATGCAAATGTGTGTGAGTGCATGTACATGCATGTATGTGTGTGCATGTACATGCATGTATGTGTGTGCATGTGAGAGTGTGTGTGTGTATGAATGTATGTGTAAGTGTGTGTGCATGCATGTGAGTGTGTGTGAGTGGATGTGTACAAATGTGTGTGTGTGTTAGTGTTACAGATTTGGTTTATTAGAAGCTAACCACCAACCAGCATGTTGTTCTCTTATCCAATTCCTTGTAGCAGACATATTTTGTCACTCATTTCACCACCACCACCACCACCACTGCCACCCCCTGGGCCCGTGGCAGCCTTTAAAGCTAAATCCATTCTGTTACAAGCATTTCTCTCTTCTAAGAATAACTTCATCCCTTCCCCACAGACAACCTCAAAGACCCATGAAAATGGTGTCAGGTGCAGCAGTGACTTAACCATTAGGAAAAAGTTGATATCTAATATAGTCTACTCTGTTAACGACTTTATCCAACCTACATTTTATTTTGCATAATTACTTCATTGTAATTAGTTTAAATTACATTTCTACTATTAATGCTACAGAAAAATTAGGTTACACCACTGTAAACCATCGAACCATTTGGTTGTTTACTCAGTTGCTTCATGTTAAACTGCTAATTCGTTTTCTCTGTCTCCTTTGTGTTATGTCTTATTCTGCCACTTTTGTAGGGTAACTGGGTATTTTGTTAGTAGGATACTTCCGTGTACATATCACAGGCTTCACCCAGGGTGGGTCGAGCCAGCTATGACCAGCATCACGTTTAGAGTTTCAATCATCATCATCATCATTTAACGTCCGTTCTCCATGCTAGCATGGGTTGGACGGTTCGACCGGGGATCTGGGAAGCCAGAAGGCTGCACCAGGCTCCGGTCTTATCTGGCAATGTTTCTACAGCTGGATGCCCTTCCTAACACCAACTACTCCATGAGTGTAGTGGGTGCTTTTTACGTGCCACCTGCACTGGTGCCAGGCGGGGCTGGCATCGGCCACGGTCGGATTGGTGCATTTTACGTGCCACCGGCACGGAAGCCAGTCGAGGCGGCACTGGCTTCGGCCACGATTCGGATAGTGCTTTTTACTGGGAATACTAATTCACATGTGGTCCCTGGTCACAGTAGGGTGGTAGTTGATGTTCCCTCAGTACAGTGGCTGTTAGTGTCCGCTTAGTAAGGAGGCTGTTGGTTCCATCTTGTTAGGGTTGCTCTAAAATCATCATCATCATCCAGTGTTTTAAATCCGGGTTTTGCCCCTGTTAATGGGGGTGGCCAGATCTACCTCAATACCATAGCAACCGCCCTCACACCATCTCACCCTGTTTTGGGTGTCCTCCCTTCTCAAGCCAGCCTTCCCAATCTCCTCTTCCATGTTTTCTTCAGTCTAAGGTGGTTGGTTGGCGGTGCCACCCTAGTAGGGTGGCAGTAGATGTCACCATATCAGAGTGACTGTTGGTACCACCCTAGCAGGGTGAATGTAAGTGTCACCTTAGAGGGGTGGCTGTTATTATTATAGTATGTTGGTTGTAGGTGTCATCTTAGCAGGGTGGCTGTTGGTCCCACCTCCGTGGGGGGGGGGGGCTTATAGACACCACGTTTGTAGGGTGGCCATAGATGTCACCTTCATAGAGTGTCTGTTGGTGCCACCTTAGTAGGGTAGATGTGTCACCTTAGTGGGTTGGCTGTTGGTGTCACATTAGTGGGATTGCTGTTGGTGCCACTTTAGTAGGATGGTTGTAGGTGTCCCATTGACAGGATGCTTGGAGCAGAATAAATAATAATCTTTTCTACTCTAAGCACAAGGCCCAAAATTTTTGGGGGAGGGGGCCAGTCAATTAGATTGACCCAGTACACAACAGGTACTTAATTTACCGACCCCAGAAGGATGAAAGGCAAAGTTGACCTCGTCAGAATTTGAACTCAGAATATAAAGACAGACGAAACACTGCTAGGCATTTCACCCAGCATTCTAACATTTCTTATAAAGAATAATATCTCACTACAAGCACTGACATGTCCCACTACCTTAGTAGGTGACCAATGCTTGTGATGGGTTGTGAACTCACAACTCTCCAACCAATACACATGCACTCAATCCACTGAGCCATTAGGGTCCATGTCATATCATTTCTTCAGTTGGATATGTAAATAATTATTTCTACCATAGACACAATGCCAGAAATTTTGAGGGGAGGGAGCATCCAATTGCATCATCCCCAATGTTGAACTGCTAATTATTTTATTTGTCCTAAAAGGATAACAGGCAAAGTTGACCCCTGCAACAGCCATTTTGAACTGTCATACAAGGGCACAGATCAAGGGTCAAGTAACTGATTTGGTTCAGTGTTTGTATTATTATTTTTTTTTTATAATTGAATTAACTAACCCCAGTGCTTGACCGATACATAATGTGTCTCACAAGGATGAAAAGAAATAGTTACAGCTGTATTCTTGAATATATAATTTAAAAGGTGTCAGCTAAATATTACAAAGGTTTTATTCTGGCAGGACTTGATGGGAATGCTGGGGTTGGAGGGATCAATGGAACAGCTGGCAAGGGCGAACAGAGTGCAGTGGTATGGGCATGTGTTGAGGAGGGTGCTTGGGTTTGAGGGAAATGGACCACGAAAGCGAAGTAGACTGAGGAAAACATGGAGGGGACAGGTGGAGGAGGAGATTGGGAAGGTCAGCTTGAGAAGGGAGGACACCCGAAACAGGGTGAGATGGTGTGAGGGCAGTTGCTATGGTATTGAGGTAGATCTGACCAACCCCATTAACAGGGACAAAACCCGGATTTAAAGCACTGTATGATGATGATGATTCTGGCAGTGTGCCATTTTAGGGGCTAATAATAATTTATAACTTAGATACAAAGCCCTAATATCTTTGAAGTGAGTGCGGTTGGAGGAAGGGGACAGTTGATTAATTTAAATGATCACTCCACCTCTGTGTGCAATGATAAAAAAGGTAAGTCATCCTATGGGAAGTAAAACAAAGAAAAAATCCCATACACATACACACTCTGGACGAGGACAGCTACTTAAAGAAGTGCCAGTCTCTAACTGTGGAGGGAACTTGGAGAAGAGGTAGACCCAGGAAGGCATGAGATAAGGTAGTGAAGCATAATATTTAGATGTTGGGTCTCATGGAGGTGACGTCAAGTGATCAAGACTTTTGGTAATTTGCTGTTCTTGAGAAGACTCATCAGGCCAAGCAAAATTGTTGTCATAAACAGTGTCAGTGACATGTAAAAAGCACCCACCATACTCTTGGAGTGGTTGGCATCAGGAAGGGCATCCGGCCATAGAAACCATGCCAAAATCAGACAGGCACTCCAGCTTACCACTTCCAGTTAAACCATCTAATACTTGTTAGCATGGAAAATGGAGGCTGAATGATGATGATGATAGTGGTGGTATATACACACACACGTAGATAGATAGATAGAAAGATAGATAGACAGAGAGATTGAGAGATAGATAGATAATTGATCGATAGATAGATAATTGATTCCCTTGGAGTTAACCTGCTGTGAACAAGCACTTTTCATTTCTCTTTGATATAGAGTTTTTTTCTTTTTTTCATGCAACTACATTAGAATTACAAATCAAAATATATAACACTGATGGAAGAGATTTTTTTGTGTGTCTTCCACAGTTGTAAGGTAGATAGATTGGTAATTTGTCTCGATACTTCTTGGTATTTAAAGTACATGAAATAAATTGCAAATGCTTATGCATACAGGCGCAGGAGTAGGTGTGTGGTAAGAAGCTTGCTTCCCAACCACATGCTTCCGGGTTCAGTCCCACTGCGTGGCACCTTGGGCAAGTGTCTTCTACTATAGTCTCGGGCCGACCAAAGCCCTGTGAGTGGATTTGGCAGACGGAAACAGAAAAAGCCTGTCACACATATATATATGTATATATATATATATATACATACACACACATGTGTATTTGTGTGTGTTTGTTCCCCCACCATCACTTGACAACCAATGCTGGTTTTTTTACATCCCTGTAACTTAGCAGTTCAGCAAAAGAGACCAATAGAATAAGTACTAGGCTTAATAAGTCCTGGAATCGATTTGTTCGACTAAAAGGCAGTGCTCCAGCATTGCCACTGTCAAATGACTGAAACAACTAAAAAACATATATATATATATATTTATATATATATATATTTATATATATATATATATTATATATATATATATATATATATATATATATATATATATATATATATATTATATATATATATATAACCGTGTGTGCATCGTTGGCGATTTTCTTTCTCCGTCTTCCCTTCTTTGGACTTTTCTGTTTTTTCTATATTTCTGACAAAGAGCTCCGCTCGAAACATAAAATCCTCCTTCTTTCTTTCCTTTCCTGAGTGTCCAATAACACTATACTTGTTCCACGTCCTCGCGTTGTTGTGTTTTCTCTTCGTTCATGTTTGGATTAACTATATGTATATATATTAGATGCTTGCTTATATATGTAGTATATTATATATTTGTGTTCGTGCGTGTACGTATATACACATTCACATCTATATACAACAAAGATAAAAAATACGAAAACAGCAACAGATTATAAGGTTATATGTACTTAAAAGAACAAGCATACCCCCCCCCCCACACACACACACACTCTAATACACACACTGTTTCTCTCTGATACATTCACACATATCTGTATATTGCACATTTAGTTTTATGTGTGTGTGTGTGTGTGTGTATATATATATATATATATATACACACACACACATATATGTGTGTGTGTGTTACACATTTTGTTTGTGTGTATAGGCTCTCTCTCACATGTTTGTCTATATTGTACATTTTGTTTACATACACACACATAAATGTTCTCTCTCTCTCTTATTCACTCTCTCTTTCTTTCCCTACCTTCTCTGTTTCTCCGCTCCATATCCTATTCCCCTTCCGTTCACTGCCTGTCTTTCCACACCATTTCTTTCTCACCCTCTTCTCCATAAATCTATACACACTATATTATATAATTATGTATATAATTATTAATTTATATAGTAATACAATAGAGTGTTATGTATACGTACATTTGGCATAATCGGTTTCCTCTTCTATTATTTATTCAACAGTACACGAATAAGCATTCATTCTAAATTAACTTTCCCAGGAGATTCCCATTCTCAAACTGATGTTACTGAAGCAATGATTGACTAGGCAACAGCAAAAGTTCTTCATCATTCCCACTAGCCAAGCAGTAGTAGTAGTAGTTACAAATTTTGGTACAATGATTACAAATTTTTGAGGAAATAGGGAATTGATTGCATCAATCACAGTACTTGACTGGTACTTATTTAAGGGCCCTGAAAGGGTGAAAAGCAAAGTTGACCTTGGCTGCTTTTGAACTTAGGATGTTAAAACAAAATGCTACTGAACATTTTCTCCTGTGTGCTAACAATTCTGCCAGCTCACTGCCTTAATAATAATAATAATAATAATAGCAAAAGGGGCTGATAGCTACCTAACTCAGATACCAGGAAACCCAAAAATGGCAGAAATTCAAAAGATAGTGCTCATGGGAACTGCTCATATCCTACGCAAAATACTTTCTATGTAATCTCAAGGTTTAAAACAAACATAATTTTCGGTTTAAAGTGCACTCGGGTACACTTTCGGAGTCATTGACATTAGGAAGGGCATCCAGCTGTGGAAACATTGCCAGATCTGATTGGAGCATGGATGGTGCAGCCACTGGCTCTCCAAACCTCAGTCAAACCAGCCAACCCATGCCAGCATGAAAAACAGACATTAAACGATGATGATGGTGATGATGAATAATCCTTTCTACTAAAGGTACAAAGCCTGAAATTTGCAAGGAGAGGAATAGTCGATTACATCCACCCCTAGTCTTTCACTGGTACTTAATTTATCGACCCCCAAAAGGATGAAAGGCAAAGTCAACCTCAATGGAATTTGAACCCAGAACGTAGCGGCAGATGAAATGCCTCTAAGCATTCTGCCTGGTGTGCTAACAATTGTGCCAGCTTGCTGCCTTATTATAAATAATAATAATAATAATTATAATAATAATAATAACAAAATAATAATAATAATAATAATAACAAAATGATAATAACAACAAAATAATAATAATAACAACATAATAATAATAATAATAATAACAAAATGATAATAACAACAAAATAATAATAATAACAACATAATAATAATAATAACAACAAAATAATAATAACAACAAAATAATGATAATAACAACAAAATAATAATAATAGCAACAAAATAATAATAATGATAATAATAATAATAATAATAGCAACAAAATAATAATAATAACAACAAAATAATAATAATAACAACAAAATTATAATAATAATAACAACAACAACAAAATAATAATAATAATAACAAAATAATAATTAAAATAACAACAATAAAATAATAACAACAACAACAACAGCAAAATAACAACAATAAAATAATAATAATTATCTATCGGAAGCTTCTCAGTGACTTGCAATCAAACAAATACTCTCTGTCAGTTATCATATCTTGATTGTTCGGTTTCTCTGGGCTTTGGTGTCCTAAATTTTCGACATCTAGCAACTGACTTGGTAGAAGTCTATGAAGATTATCCACCATTTCTTTCAGCAACATCTTCAGCTTTCCTCTTCAATTCATTATCTCTACCAACTGTGACTTTCAGAAGCATATTTTCACACACAAAATTGTTGAAGCATGAAATAAACTACACATATCACCTGTTGGCTGTCAGGGCAATGTATCTATCAAAATTTTCCATACTTCCTGAAATTTTCCAACACTATTCCTGACATGCCTCTCCACCCTTTCCTCTATTTCACTCTTCTACTCTTCACTTTTCTGTTTTATCCCATGTGCTGTACGTGTACTTTTGGCTGTTGGTGTTGTCTTTCTTTACTTTGCTTATTTCTGCTCTCTTTTTCCTGTTTTGCCCTTTTTGGGTCTTGACAGATGATGTCTAAGGAAATAAATCAACCGCAACAGCTGCTCAGCTGTTAAAGTGGGACTGCACACAAATGTCAAGGAAATGGAATACATGAACTGTTTGCTTTGAATGGTCCCACATTGAATGCTGTTGAAGACTTCAAGTACTTAAGTGGTTGGGTGAACAGTTTGGAAGCAGGCATCAAGATCAGGAAGGCACAAGCATGGACAGCTTGTCACAAACTAAAGAAGGTCTGCAACTCCAAACTGCCTTGGCAAATCAAAATCAAGCTGTTCACTGCAACTGTCGAATCAGTGCTGTTATATGGCAGTGAAACATGGATGCTGACAAAGAAATTATCAAATGGGTTAAGTGGATGCTACGTATGGCCCTAAATGTGAAATGGCAGCAATATATGACAAATGAAAGTCTTTATGGAGACCTGCCAAAAGTTAGTGAGTAGATCAAGCATAGACTCCTGCGACTACCTGGTCAGTGTGTGCACCATCCTGGACTGGCAACATCCAAATTAGCCATGTGGAACCCATTTCATGGTGTTGTAAGAAGGGGAAAATGTTGTCACATTTACATGAACAACTTGACCGCAGACAGTGGCCTGGACTATATCCAGGACCTGGAGACAGTGATGATGGATTGAGAAGAGTGGCAGGTGGACTTTGTTGCTGCGACCCAGGTTGGTACCTGGCCATAGTAATAATAGTGATTATCTTTTTCTGACAAGTTGTACTGTACTTGAGCACTGTATATGATAGGCTCATTATTATTATTAGTATTAATATTATAATCTTCTTCAATCAAGATTGATCTTATTTCTGAAAGAATTTATTTAGGTTGCAGGTTACGTCCTATAACCTCAGATGTCCACATGATTTTAATAAGTCATCAAGTGCTCAAAACCTTTCTGATGATCTTCCCTATTCTTAAGAGGCAAACCTTCTGTAGAAGCTCTACAGAACTTTCCAATCCAAGTTGTCTAATTCATCATTCACTAATTATCATAGATGCAATCTTTACAGATTTCGTATTGTTCTTGCGTTGCTGGAATTATTAGCACACCTGACAAAATGCTGAGCAACATTTCTTGCATGTCAGCATTCTGAGTTCAAATTCCATTGAAGTCAACTTTGCCTTTCATCCTTTTGAGGTTGATAAACCGAGTACCAGTCAAACACTGGGGTCAGTATAATCAAGTAACCCCCTCCCTTAAAATTTCAGGCCTTGTGCCTAAAGTAGAAAAAAATTATTATGTATGACAGGATCAGAATATGAAAATGGGGCCAGAGAAATTGAATGAGCATGTAATATATATGAATAGAATGTGTGTGTGTGTGTTTGTGATGGTTGTTTCATATTTTGGCACAAGGCCAGAAATTTCAAGGATAGGGTAAGTTGATTACAAAGAACCCAGTACTTGACTGGTACTTATTTTATCAACCCTGAAAGGATGAAAGGTAAAGTTGACCTCAGCAGAATTTGAACTCAAAACACAAAGACTGAAGAAATGCCACCAAGCATTTTTCCTGACATGCTAATGACTCTACCAGTTCAACACCTTAATGTGTGTGTGTGTGTGCAATATATATATATATATACTGTTGTGTCTATATTTGATACTAGCCACTGATAAAATCTTTAACGGATTTATCCTTCATTTTGTATCTATGCACACATATACATATGTACATACATACATACATATATATATATATATATATATATATACCTTCACACACACACACACACATATATATATACATATACACACACATATATATATACTGATCCTATCACACCATTTCTCCCAGCCCCATCCTCCCACTACTACTCCCACCACTCCACTCACACTGCAGTTTCTCCTCATTCACTGCCTACAGTTTAAGTTGCAATTCAACTTCAGCACATAAAGACCTGATGTAAGCAAACACTGCAAACTGTGCAAGTTTTCCAATGAAGAACAATGAAATTCCCTCGCCTAAACATGCAACACAATGCCATTCTTTGTGTTAGAATAATATTTATAGATAAGTTTCACATTTTCTTTAAGCTTTTCAATACCAACTTGCTTGAGACTATTCAAAGGTCTACAATACAGGACTACACAATTTCATTTTAAAATTGCCTATCGACAAAACCAGCTTCGTCCCCCACCAACATAACGACACAGTCAATACCTATTTCTTTACTACCCACAAGGGGCTAAACACAGAGAGGAC
The DNA here is from genome assembly GCF_006345805.1 of Octopus sinensis. Taxonomy (NCBI): domain Eukaryota; kingdom Metazoa; phylum Mollusca; class Cephalopoda; order Octopoda; family Octopodidae; genus Octopus; species Octopus sinensis. The sequence continues at coordinate 23,674,485 of NC_043017.1, forward strand.
AAACAAGGACAGACAAACAGATTAAGTCGATTAGATCGACCCCAGTGCGTAACTGGTACATAATTTATCGACCCTGAAAAGATGAAAGGCAAAGTCGACCTCGGCGGAATTTGAACTCAGAACGTAGCGGCAGACGAAATACCTATTTCTTTACTACCCACAAGGGGCTAAACACAGAGAGGACAAACAAGGACAGACAAACGGATTAAGTCGATTAGATCGACCCCAGAGTGTAACTGGTACTTAATTTATCGACCCCAAAAAGATGAAAGGCAAAGTCGACCTCGGCAGAATTTGAACTGAGAGCGTAGCGGCAGACGAAATACCACAAAGTATTTCGCCTGGCGTGCTAACGTTTCTGCCAGCTCGCCGCCTTTACAGTCAATACCTATTTCTTTACTACCCACAAGGGGCTAAACACAGAGAGGACAAACAAACGGATTAAGTTGATTACATCGACCTCAGTGCGTAACTGGTACTTAATTTATTGACCCCGAAAGGATGAAAGGCAAAGTCGACCTCGGCGGAATTTGAACCCAGAACGTAATGGCAGACGAAATACGGCTACGCATTTCGCCCAGCGTGCTAACGTTTCTGCCAGCTCGCCACCTTTACAGTCAATACCATCGATGCAATTAACTGGTCTGAGAGTCACCAACAGCATCATCATAAAGGAAGCATTCAGCAAAGAAGAAAATAAATTCTCAGATACAAGATTGAAGCTGATGAGACGAGAATTATTTAAAACTGTCTAATTGTATTTAAAAACCTTATTAGTTATGTTCTAGATAAAAGCTTTGTTTTGGAAAGAGTTCTTATACTAATTCCTCCAAATTTTTGATTATTTTCAGACTTATTTACAATACGCAGTATTTCATTAGAAATATGGTCATGAAAGGATTAAATCTGTGGTTGTTGAAAATAATCTGAGATTTAATCAGTTATTCCCTTTTCATGGTGTGGAAGCTTGGTCTTTATCTTTTACAGTATGGATTTCAATCTGGCAACATATTTTGAAATTTTCCTTTCATTTGAATACACACACACACACACACATGCACACATACTTACACTTTCTCTCTCTCTCTCTCTCTGTTCCTACCGGTTTTACTGTCTTTTTTGTCTCTCTCTCTCACTATCTCTCTTTCTCTCTCTCTTTCTCTCTCTCTCTCTCTCTCTCACACACAGAATTGCCATTTCACTTTCAATACCCACTTCTTCTTTCTTATATAATAATAATAATAATAATAATAATAATCTCCCCTTTCTCTTCTTTAACATAAAACATTATGGCTCTCTAATGAAATTAAATTTTATGATTCCAAATGTTATATTCTCAAAAATTTCTTACTTAATGACTTCCAAAAAAGAAAAAAACTAAAATTAAATGAAAAAAAAACCGCAATAATAAAAAAAAAAAAGGACAAACCTAACAAGAAGGGAAATTGTAAATCCTGGCGAGTTTATTAGACATGTATATGTTTGGCAGCCATAATGATTTAGAAATATTGACATTTTAAGGCTTATCCTTTCAATAGATTCTCTCTGCCTCCAGGAACATTTCTTGCTTTACAATAACTGAAATACTTGGATTTAAAAGTACTTCTTGTAATTCCATTAATGTTTTGAAAGTGAATAACATGAAGATGCCAGCCGCATTATCAAGTTAATGTTATTATATGGTGTTAATGTAATTAATATTGTTAGGTGAAGGTGCATGGCTTAGTGGTTAGGTTACTTGGCTCATGATCACAAGGTCGTGAGTTCAATTACCAGTGCCATGTTGTGTCCTTGAGCAAGACTCTTTGTTGCATGTTGCTCCAGTTCACTCTGCTGGCAAAAATAGGTAGTACCTGTATTTCAAAGGGTCAGCCTTGTCACACACTGTTTCACGCTGAATCTCCCTGAGAACTACATCAAGGGTACATGGGTCTGTAGAGTGCTCAGCTGCATACATTACTTTCATGAACAGGCTCTTCCTTTGATCAGATCAACTAGAAACCTCGTCGTCTGGCAGAATTGTTAGCACACTGGGTGAAATACTTAGGAGCATTTCATGTCTTTGTGTTCTGAGTTCAAATGCCGCCACAGTCAACTTTGCCTTTCATCCTTTCTGGATAAAATAAGTACTAGTCGATAAAATTAACAACATTCTTGTTATGTTGTGTTGTTAATTACATTTTCTTTTATTTGTCTATATGTTTCTATATATATATATATATATATATATATATAGACAAATGAAAGAAAATGTAATTAACAACATTCTTTCATTTGTCTGTTTATATAGAGCCTACAGATACTATGGAATTCTGGATGTATGTATGGCTGCAGGAGTATTTCCTCAGTATGACATCAGGTAGCCAATAAATGTGGATGAGCTTTGCATAACATTCTACAATGTTTTGGCTCCAAATCTTACTTAACTAATACACACACACTGTAAATAGCCATACAGTTCCTCTACTAGGACCTATACTGCTGCACTCTACCCCATACTTTAACCCCTTAATTCTTACCATAACGCCAAGTTCCTCCTTCCTTGGAGTTTGTTGTCTTGCGAGTTGCATGGCGGCCTCAAAACATGTACCTTGTACAAACTTTAAAGTGGTTAATATTAAGAAGGGCATCCAGCTTTAGAGACCAATCCACAACAGACACTAGAGCATGATGCAGTCCTTGGACTATACAATCCTGTCAGAGCATCCAACCATGCCAGCATGGAAAACAGGCATTAAATAATGACGATGATGATGATGATGTATAGTGCTGGTATGGCTATGTGGTTAAGAAGTTCATTTTGTAACCACATAGTTTTGGGTTCTGACCTACTGTGCTGCATCATGGCCAGTGTCTTCTATTATAGTCCTGGGCTGACCACTGCATTCTGAGTGAATTTAACTGATGGAAAATGTGTAAAAACCTGTTGTGTGTGTGTGTGTGTGTTTATGTGTGTCTCTCAGTGCATATGCTTGTGTTTGTCTCTCATCACTCAACAGCTGTTGTAGGTTTGTT
>NC_043017.1:23682499-23704999 GCF_006345805.1 Octopus sinensis
ACTTAATCCCTTTGTCTGTCCTTGTTTGTTCCCTCTGTGTTTAGCCCCTTGTGGGTAGTAAAGAAATAGGTATTTCGTCTGTCTATATGTTCTGAGTTCAAATTCCCCCGAGGTCGACTTTGCCTTTCATCCTTTCGGAGTCGATAAATTAAGTACCAGTTACACACTGGGGTCGATATAAACGACTTAATCCCTTTGTCTGTCCTTGTTTGTCCCCCCTGTGTTTAGCCCCTTGTGGGTAATAAAGAAATAGGTTAGATGATTACATTAATCCCAGTGCTCAACCGGTCCTTACTTTATCAACCCTGAAAGGGTCTTGGCAGAATTTGAACTCAGAATGTAAAGACTGATGATGAAAATGCTACTAAGCACTTTGTCTGACTTGCCAACAATTCTGCCAGCTCATCACCCTCTTAATAATTCTAATATTAATAATTGCTGTCTACTGGAACAACTGAAGTGCAATTGAATTGACAAAAGTGGTTTCATATCAAAGATGCTGCTGGGTGTATCGTGAGAAAACTTCCAATTTTATATCATGTTACATAAAAGTCTTTCAAATCTTGAGTAGGTTTGAAGGAGCAGGTGCTCCACTGGGTTCCTGGTTTCCTGGAATTGAGCATCTCACTTTCATGCCACTTGTGGAGTAGATGTCAGTCTATCACATGTAGCAATATACTACATGTTATAGCAGTACCTTTTAGAGACAGTTAGATGTACTGAGGTGGTGTTATTCAGTATTGCACAGAATAATGATTGAATTCAAAAGCAACAAAGACTTAGTGACAGATTTGAACTATTCACTTTCCTGTTCACAGCCCAATCGTCTTTTGCTAAAACATCACAATTGTTTAACAACCATTGCTGTGGGCCAGTGACACAATACCTATCAAGACCCCCCCACACACACACACACACATTTAAGTCACAATATATGGATTCAAAAGGTGGCAAGCTGGCAGAAACATTAGCACACCTCTAGGTGACTCTGATCATGCTATGATCATCGCCAATCTGGCTCTTGCGGGCAACAACAAAAACCTGAACCATCTCCAATCTGCTTCCTTCGATTGGAAGAGAGCAGATTGGAACCTGTACCACACTGAACTACAGCACCCAAACTGGCGTGAATTCTACAACTCTGGAGATGTGAATACTATACTCCAGAGTATCCTGGACTCAATATGGGCAGCATGCGCAGCATCAGTGCCACGTAAACAAAAAAAGAAGAACCGCCCCAAAAGGGCAATTTGGGAAACTTCAGCGGTCCGACTTGCCAGGAAGGAACGTCAGACTGCTGAACAGGAATACAAGTTGCATAAATCAGACACCAACAGCGGAATAAATCCTCCAACCATCTCAAGCAAGTGACAAAAAATGCAGTGCTTGAATTTGAACAGTGCATAGCAGCCAATCCTGACAGCAAGGTTTTCTGGAAATATGTGCATTCAAAGCAGAGACCTCACTCTCCAGTGGGCCCTCTTCGCAACCCTCACACGAACCAGATCACTGACAACCCCAAGGAATGTGCAGAACTCATTGCCGAGTGCTATGCAAACATATTCACTGTCGAAAGTCAAAATGTACCATCTTCACCATCACTAACAGCAAACTCCATAACAACTATGGAATTTACACCTGCAATGCTGCGACGTCACCTTCAAAATAAGCGCAACTATGCCTCCCCTGGTCTCGATGGAGTTACATACCTGCTTCTCAAACGTGGCAGGCACTTCCTTTTACACCAGCTTTCTATTTTCTTCCAGTACTGTCTCAACAATGGTGCTACTCCGGAGCAGTGGAAAACTGCCAGTGTCATTCCTCTATTCAAAAAGGGTGACCGCACATCACCTGTTAACTATCGCCCAGTCAGTCTCACTAGCTGTATTGCAAAACTGATGGAATCGTGTGTCAGAGAAACACTCTGGAACTTCTGGAGCTCTCACAGTCTCATCCGACCCTCACAATATGGATTTGTCCCTAACTCCAGCTGCAGTGACCAGCTTGTCGAGTTCCTTGAGGACATTACTCAGATCACTGACAGTGGCTCATGGGTGGATGTTGTCTACCTTGACTTTGCTAAGGCTTTCAACTCTGTGCCACACAAAAGGCTTATGGTGAAACTCTCTGCAATGGGTGTGGGGGATGACCTTTTTAACTGGTTGAAATCCTTCATCCTCAGCCGAAAGGAGGTAGTCACAGTTCTAGGACAGCACTCTACACCATATGAGATGTCATCGGGTGTACCACAGGGATCTGTCCTTGGTCCCCTCCTGTTTGTGGCATACATTAATGACATAGATGCCAATTTAAAGAATGCCACAGTATTGAAATATGCAGACGACATCAAGCTGTACCTTGAAATCAAGAGGACTGATCCTGATGTCTACAACTCTTTCCTGCAATCAGACCTAGACACAATGCAGCAATGGATCACAGACTGGCAACTGAAACTGGCTGTGGACAAGTGTACCACCATGCATTTTGGGAGAAAAAAACCCTGCGTCCACATACTCCCTCCACAACACTGATATCAAGAAATCCTCTTGCGAGCGTGACCTAGGCATCACTGTCAGCAGTGATTTGCGTTGGACAAAGCATATCTCTAAAATTGTCAAGAAGGCCGAGGGTTTCTTGGCATCACTCAGCAAGACTTTTGTTAGCCGCTCTCCAGCCATCTATTTAAAACTGTATACAGCTATGGTACGACCACACTTGGAATTCGCATCATCAGTTTGGAATCCCTATCTTGCTCAGAACATTGACCTCCTGGAATCTGTCCAGAGACATGCAACCAAATGCATACCCTCCATCAGACACCTACCATATTCTGAGCGCCTTGTTTCCCTGGGCATGGATTCACTGAAGCGACGGACTTGGTAAACACCCACAAGGTTATCAACCACCTCACCAACAACAACACTGAACACCTTTTTGATCTCCATGTGTCTAACACGTGGACATGCCTACAAAGTCAGAAAACAGCACAGCTCCCATGACTTTCGGAAACATTTTTTCACGCTCAGGGTTGCTGAAGCGTGGAATAAACTGCATGCATCAGTTGTTGACTGCCATGACACTGCATCCTTTAAGGCCCTCATGCTTCCCGAAATCCGTCGAAACTACACCTGATTATATATACACTTTAGATGAGTTGTAGTGCACCTGAGCACTGTACACAATTATTATTATTATTATTATTACTTCATGATTGTGAGACCAACGCTTCAGCCACTGAGACACATGCCTTCACAGTGGAAGAGTGGAAATTTCACTAAGTGGAGTAGGGTGGGGACTGGTATTTCTCTACGTGGCCATTGCCAGCCTTGCCTGGCCCCCGTGCCGGTGGCACGTAAAAAGCACCATCCAACCGTGGCCGTTTGCCAGCCCCATCTGGCACGTAAAAAGCACCCACTACACTCACGGAGTGGTTGGCATTAGAAAGGGCATCCAGCCGTAGAAACATTGCCAGATCAGACTGGGCCTGGTGCAGCCTTCTGGCTTCCCAGACCCTAGTTGAATGCTAGCATGGAAAGCGGACGCTAAATGATGATGATGATGAGAACCACTTCCTTAAGCCTTATGCTACCATATTTCTGTTGAAATACACAGCCTTTTAAGTAATTTTGAAAATAATTAATATTTTAGCTGATTTAACTTTGCCATTATTAAACTGGTGTTTGAAACGTAAAGTAACATGAATTTTTGATGATAGGATTTAATTTAAAACAGAAAATTTCCGTTATAAAACCAGGATGGGTTGGTATGGCAAGGGTGAAACTGTTTACAATAACATTAGCAGGATTTTTATAAGAAAATCAAGAAAAGCAGCCACTGTTTGCATATGACTTGCAAATCATTTATATCATCTCAGAGTTGATGGTGTCCAGGGACTGTGAGTGGTAGAGTAGTAGTGGTAGGTAACAGAAGACCATTAAGGAGGGGAACCTGAAGGTAAAAGATTTCTGACAGAAGAGATCTATTTGATTGAATATAAATGATATTCTGATGCCGAGACACAAGACACAGTTCTGTAAATCTATGCAAATATAGTAAAAGAGAAAGAGAAACTAATAATGATGATGGTAATTAATGACATTGAATATTTATTGGTGATTTCACAATAAAATGACTGCCAGAAGTAATAATAATGTTTATATTACAGTTAGAGATCAGATTATTTCTGTAAAGAATTTCACAGCAAGAAAAAAGTATTATAGCAACTGGTTTATTTTGTTTACTGAATCGCCCCCCCCCACACACACACACATACACACACTTCCTTTTGTACACACCCACATGTATTTTCTCCCTCTCTCTCTCACTCTTTCTCTGTTCCCTGCTCTCTTTCTCCCATACAATCAGTCCCTCTCCACCACACTCAAATTCCCTCCAGCTTGTTTGATTTCCTTCAGACTTACCCCTCACACAATTCCTCTCACATATTCTTTCATTCTCTCTCTATGTCTCCCTCTCTCTCTTTCTCTCTCTCTCTCTCTCTCTCTCACACACACACATCTGGTCTATTGGCTGATCTGTTGTTTGGTCAGAGCACTTAACTCTCAGATGGCTCTGTCCACCAAGCTGTAGATTAATACCACTGAGTATGAACAATAGCACAAGCTATTGAATGCTTTAGTAAAGGCAATGGGAAACCATGCCATTGTATTCATCCTGAGATAGTGATTCCCTGATGACAAACAGGCTTGCAGGACTCTCTGCAAAAATGGTAATTCTGTTCATAACCATCCACCTGTTCCTTGTTGTTTTGAGGTAGATTTTTCAATGGCCAGATGCCTTACCTGTCAGCAACTCCAACCTTCATTCCAAGCAAGGTAATATTCCCCCATGGCCAGATCTGTCTTCACAGAATATTAGAAATGAACAACACTGCTTTTATGACAGTGATACTCATTTACAACATTGACTCTATATCAAAACAAGGAGATACAAGCATTCATACACAGGTGTGATGAAAAGTTCCTGGTTTAAAGGCCCAACCTTCCAAGTACTTTTACAGGGCTTAAAAATATTGAAGGGCCACTGCAATAAGTGTGTGAATCTGAGAGGGGAATACATTCAATAAAATCGTAGTTAATAGATCCTAATTAATTACAGTTCCAATCTTTTAATTTCATTGGAAATAGTACAAGGGTTTTCTTTAAACGCATATACACCTTTTCCTTGACTTTCGACCAAGTTCCATTCCAACTGACAGGTTGTAAGTCAATCTGGTCACATGTTGGATTTATATTTTTCAGCACTATTTTTATTCAAACACAACTGGTGCTTCAAAGCGACTAAGAGACAGTGGCAAGCAGTGGATGCCTGGGTCTGAGTGGGGGGGGGGTGCGTTTCCAGATGCTACCATAATTATCATATGTGCAGCTAACCAATATCCAAAAATTGACTTTTTATTTATTTATTTATTTATTTTTATTTCCTTATTTTTTTGTGGTCATAAGTCGCATAGGCTGTATGTCGAAGAGAAGGTGTGTGTATGTGTATATATATATATATATATATGCTGAGACCCCCTTTGGTCATGATTGACCGTGGGATTGCACCTAGAAAGCTACCCTTCCAGGCACAAGTCCGGCCAAGGTTGTTTATGGAAGACCAGCAGTCGTCCATGCATACCGGCCTCCCCTCTCAAAGCCACCAGTGTTATCCAAGGGAAAGGCCGATACAGCTTGGCACCTGTGATGTCGCAACTCATTTCTACAGCTGAGTGAACTGGAGGAACGTGAAATAAAGTGTCTTGCTCAAGAACACAACACACAGCCCGGCCCGGGATTCGAACTCACAACCTCACGATTGTAAGCTCGATGCTCTAACCACATAAGGGTACATAAGGGAACATTTTCAAAAGATGTCAACAAAAAAATTGGTAAAAAAATGAATATTGAAAAAATATATAAATACTGATAAAAAAAAAACAACAGAAATAAAAAAAAAACAGTAAAAGATATTGACAAATACAAAAAAAAAATGTAAATAACACAGAGATAGTAAATATATTTAAAACTTAAAAAGAATCCATAGATAAAAAGTCACGAACATCTGATATTGTTACATAATGGATATTATGTACCAACATGAACTGATCATGGCTTTATTGATTCTTCATAGAGTGTCATCTATGTGAAATTTCAGTTAAGTTAACTGTCTCTTTGTTTTCGTTATTATTCACTTATTTTATTTCATGTTGTTTTTTATTTAGTTTTCATAATCTACTTTTGTATTGAGCACTCTGTAACTTAGCTGTTATCTATACAGTTGTGCCAATAAAGTTGCTAGACACACACACACAACTATATATATATCTTTATATATATATATATATATATATATATATCATCAACGTTTAACGTCCGTTTTCCATGCTAGCATGGGTTAGACGGTTCAACTGGGGATCTGGGAAGCCAGAAGGCTGCACCAGGCTCCAGTCTGATCTGGCAGTGTTTCTACGGCTGGATGCCCTTCCTAACACCAACCACTCCGTGAGTGTAGTGGGTGTTTTTTACGTGCCACCAGAGGCTGGCAACAGCCACGATTGGTTGGTGCTTTTTACATGCCACCGGTACGGAAGCCAGTCAAGGCAGCGCTGGCATTGGCCGCATACATATATATATATATATATATATATATATAGGCGCAGGAGTGGCTGTGTGGTAAGTAGCTTGCTTACCAACCACATGGTTCCGGGTTCAGTCCCACTGCGTGGCACCTTGGGCAAGTGTCTTCTACTATAGCCTCGGGCCGACCAAAGCCTTGTGAGTGGATTTGGTAGACGGAAACTGAAAGAAGCCTGTCATATATATGTATATATATATGTGTGTGTGTATGTTTGTGTGTCTGTGTTTGTCCCCCTAGCATTGCTTGACAACCGATGCTGGTGTGTTTATGTCCCCGTCATTTAGTGGTTCGGCAAAAGAGACCGATAGAATAAGTACTGGGCTTACAAAGAATAAGTCCCGGGGTTGAGTTGCTCGACTAAAGGCATTGCTCCAGCATGGCCGCAGTCAAATGACTGAAACAAGTAAAAGAGTAAAGAGAGATACATACATATGTACACATCATCATCATCATCATCATTTAACATCCATTTTCCAAGTTGTCATGAGTTGGATGGTTTGACAGGAGCTGTCTAGGCTCATGTCTGCTTTCGCATAGTTTCTATGGCTGGATGCCTTTCCTGGTGCCAACCACTTTACTGAGTGTACTGGATGCTTTTATACAGCACCAGCACCCACAAGCCTGTAAGGTTAGGAATTCTCAGCTGGAGAAGGATGCAGGGGACATGCCTGTATCCAAGGACAACCATGCTTTTATTTAGCGTGATGTGTCTTTTCAAGCACAGCAAACCACCAGGTGTCTTGGTCCCTTGTCATCCCCTCTGTGAATACCAGCATCCATAGATCCTTTCTCACCACTTCGTCCCATGTTTTCCTGGGTCTGCTCCTTCCACATGTTCCCTCTGCAATTTGAGACTGGCACCACTTGATGCAGCTGTCTTTAGTCATATGAAGACAGCTGCATATATACATATATATACATCTATATATATATATATATATATATATATATATATATATATATACACATATATATGTATATAGGGAGAGTTTACGAAAAAAACAAAAGACGAAGACAGGTGGTGTACAAAACAAACAGATGTATTAGTATAACGCTCACGAATAGAAAAAGTCTTTTACGTTTTGAGCCTACGCTCTTCTACAGAAAGGAACACAGAAAAAACAAGGAGAGAAAAAATTGTGTGTGTGTGTATGTATATATATATATATATATATATATGTATCTTGTTTCAGTCATTAGTCTGCAATCATGCTGGGGTGTATATACATGGCACTTGAAGAATTTTTGTTGAATCAACTGACCCTAGTACTTTTTTTTTAAGCATGGTACCTAACATTGTAGTTTCCTTTGCCGAACCACTAGGTTGCAGAGATGCAAACACACCCACACTGGTTGTCAAGTAGTAGTAGTAGGGGCAAACACACGCACAAAGACAGAAACACACACATATCTGTGGGCGTGTGAGAGAGAGAGAGAGAGGCTTTTTTAAGTTTCTGTCTAGCAAATCCACTCTCAAGGCTTTTGTCGACCACAGGCTACAGTAGAAGACACTTGCCCAAGGTGCCATGTTGTGGGACTGAACCTGGAATCATGTGGCTGGAAAGCAAACTTCTCACCACACAGCCACACGTGTGTGTGTGTTTGTGATGGATTGATTGATGGATGGATTTATTTAATTATCTATTTGTAAATAAGGGGAAACACAATAGTATGAGTAAGTTGAAGCATTCTGCTTCAAAAATAAAATATATCTGCCAGTCTTCATTCATTCAGCTTCATAATGCAGTGAATATTGGAACTGTTTAATTCATGACTCCTTCATACAGAGAAAACTTGATATTGTAAACAAAATGTAAACATTTTCTAAGCAACAACAGAGCTGTTTAAATATGTGTTCAGTTCAGACACTTAAATATACTGAGGAGCAGCATGACCAGTGTTACTATGCATTTGAATAAAATATTAAAATCTCTTGCTATGAGAACAATGTGTCATCTCGTAGACCCTAAGGTGAAGAATTTTCAAATATTCTTTTGTTTTGTTTATTGCTGATCTTTGGTTTTAGATACAAATTACTGGCCAGATAGGTACTAAAACCAAAACAATCTGGGAAAATACAAAAAGGGACTTGGATATTCAGAATAAACGAAAGAAATCATCATCATCATCATCATCGTTTAATGTCCGCTTTCCATGCTAGCATGGGTTGGATGGTTCAACTGGGGTCTGGGAAGCCAGAAGGCTGCACCAGGCCCAGTCTGATCTGGCAGTGTTTCTACAGCTGGATGCCCTTCCTAATGCCAACCACTCCGTGAGTGTAGTGGGTGCTTTTTACGTGCCACCAGCACAGGTGCCAGACGAAGCTGGCAAGCAACCATGATAGGATGGTGCTTTTTACGTGCCACCAGCACAGAGACCAGACAAAGCTGGCAATGTATTAAATATTTGTTTCAGATTTTGGCTGCTCAAGGCTAGCATGTTCAGGGGTGGGTGGAGTAAGTCAACCCCAGTGCTCAACTGGTATTTATTTTACTGACCCTGAAAGGATGAAAGGTAGAGTCGACTTTGGCTGAATTTGAACTCAGAACATACAGATGAACGAAATGCTGCTGACCATTTTACCCAGTGTGCTAATGATTCTGCCAGCTCACTGCCTTACAAAAGGCTAATAGTGGTTTTGAATTTTAGCACAAGACCAGCAATTTTTGGGGAGGGGTAAGTCAATTACATCAACCCCAGTGTTCAAATGGTTCTTATTTTACTGACCCTGAAAAGATGAAGAGCAAAGTCGACCTCAGCAGAATTTGAACTCAGAACATAAAGACAGACAAAATGCATCTAAGCATTTTGCCTGGCATACTTATAATACTGCCAGCTCACCACCTTAAATGTATTAAGTATTATAATTACATATTTCTCTTTTTAATTGCTAAACAGCTTAATTCGTTGATGTCATTACATTTACAAGCAAAGTTTTCCTATAAAAAATGTATATTTGAAAGTAATTGCAGATTGAAAACTCATTTCCAACTATATCATCATCATTTAACATCTGCTTTCCATGCTGGCATGGGTTGGACAGTTTGACAGGAGCCAATAAGCTGATGGAATGCATCAGATTCTGCTGTCTGGGGTATGTGTCTGTGTGGGTGCTTGTGTCTGTGTGTATTTCAGTTTGCAACTACTTACAAATATAATTTTTTTATGAGAAATATTTTCTGTTTTATGTGTGATATATTTGTGTTTTGTGTGTGATATATTTGTGTTTTGTGTGTGATACATTTGTGTTTTATGTGTGATAACTTGTTTTATGTGTGATAAAAGGGAAATCTAAAATAATTCTTTCTAATTTTAGCATAAGGTCAACAGTTTTAGAGAGAGTCCTCAGAGCTAAACTGATATGAATTTTATTGTCTCTCAAAGGGTGAAATGCAAAGTTGACCTCAACAAAATTTGAACCCAGAATGGTGGATTGTATTCCACTAAGCATTTTGTCCAGTATAGAAGTTCAAGTAGCATTTCTATCTATATCTAGAAGCATTTTGTCATACATAGAAGTTTGGGGGAAAAAAGATGTTGATAGAATAAGTACTCATGTTGATTTGTTTGACCATGTTCACTCAAGAAGCTATTGTTTTCTTAAGTTAAAAATTCTTGACAATTTACTGCTATAAATACTTTGAAAACAAAAAAGCATTTCTCTAAATGGCTGAATATTTATGTAAAAACAGTACTTCAGACAAACATTCTACAATAGGTCAGAGTCATTAGAGGTAAACTGTCTACTTGTTGACTGGCAAAAGTCAAAACAAACAGTTTATAATTTGCCTTTTAATCTTATATAATCCAACTGGTCTTTGTATTCTTACTATGTTTACTTTTAACCTTTTACTTGTTTCTGTCATTGGTCTGTGGTCATGCTGGAGCACATCTTGAAGGGTTTAGTCATAAATGACAGCAGTACACATTTTTTTTTAAAGTTTGGTATTTATGAGGAGTGCTGAAAAGTTTCTGGTTTTATTCCCTTTCTTTTTCCCTTGTCTTTTATATACCCACCCCCACCCCATATTTTTAACTGCCTTTGTAATGCACTTCGTTAGACACCCCTGTGGCAAATAAAAAAAAATCCTCATCATTACTAGTGGTGGTGGTGGTAGTAGTAGTTGTAAGGTGACCAGCTGTCGGCATCCTTAGCGTGCTGGACAGAATCCTTTGCTTAGCTGCATTTTCTCTGTCTTTATGTTCTGAGTTCAAATTCCACCATGGTCAAATTTGACTTCCATCCTTTTGGGATTGATGAAATAAGTACCAGTTGAACACTGGGGTCAATGTAATTGACTTACCCCTTACCCCGAAATTGCTGGCCTTGTGCCAAGATTTGAAATTATTATTAATATTATATATTTCATTTCAAATATCTATGGAAATTCCTTTTATTTTTTCACTGGTTTCAGTCATTGGACTGTGGCCATGCTTGAGCATCACTTAAAGGTCAATAATATTGACCCCTTTACTTATTTTCATCAGTTTCTGTTTGTCAAATGGTTAAGTTTACCTTTTGATATAAAACCATGCAACATCACTTGCTATTTTACACCACTGTATACACACACACACACACACAGCAGGCTTCTTCACAGTTTCTTTCATCTGCCAGGTTTCCTTCTTAAGGTATTGATTGACTCAAAGCAATAGGGAGAAGTCGCTCATCTAATGCGCTGTGCAGTAGGATTGAAACTGAGCCACAGGTCTTAACCATGCGGCTGGTTGTAAAAGTGACCTTGTAACCACATGATTATGTTTGCATTGTGGAAGAAACCATTTTTTGGCCAGGAAGATTGAGCAAAGAATATTTCCATTTTTAAACAATGTGTGGTTGAGACTACAAACATCACTGATAAAAAAGATACATACATATCTACAGGAAGAGAATCAACGAGCGTGGGTGAAGTTCTCTAGAGTAAAGTGTGCTTGCGTGTGTGTGTGTGTATATAATGTTTATACATACACTTTGACAATTTGACAATTTTCAACATCTTGACAATTTTCATATCTTGGCATCTGAAGCAGCTGGAGTTTTAGTAGTTTGACCAAAAGAACTGGCTATTGCAAGCAAAAATAAATATTGGAAAAAAACACATTTGGCCAAATTTGGATATATGACAGTTTAACATAATATCAGCGATATATGCATACACACACACACACATACACGTATATGCAAGAAGTTAAATTCTGGTCATAGAGTTATCAAAGGTTTCATATCCATGAAAACCACAGCCTTGTGGACAGCTCATCAGACTCAATACAAAGAGAAAACTTGAGTTTGTCTTTGTATAGTGTTTGGTGAGCTGCCCACAAGGCTTTGGCTTTTGTGGATATGAAACCTTTGATAACTCTATGACCAGAATTTAACTTTTTGTTTATATGTATGTGTGTTTTTTTATATTTATACATACCATATGAGTGAGATCGTTGCAGAGCAACAAGCTGGCCTCTGTGCTAATGCACACCATTCAAGTGTGATACCAATTTCTATTTCTTTACTACCCACAAGGGGCTAAACACAGAGGGGACAAACAAGGACAGACAAACAGATTAAGTCGATTACATCAACCCCGAAAGAATGAAAGGCAAAGTCGACCTCGGCGGAATTTGAACTCAGAACGTAACTGCAGACGAAATACTGGAAAGCATTTCGCCTGGTGCGCTAACGTTTCTGCAATCACGCCGCTAAGTGTGATCGTTACCGCGTCGCCTTACCAGTACTTGTGCTGGTGGCATGTGAAATATTCGAGCGAGGTCGTTGCCAGTGCCGCTGGACTGGCTCCTGTGCAGGTGGCACGTAAAAAGCACCATTTGGGCATGGCCGTTGCCAGTACCACCAAACTGGCCCTCGTACAGGTGGCACGTAAAAGCACCCTCTACACTCTCGGAGTGGTTGGCATTAGGAAGGGCATCCAGCTGTAGAAACTTTGCCAGATCAGATTGGAGTCTGGTTCGCCAGACCTCAGTCAAACCGTCCAACCCATGCTAGCATGAAAAGAAGACGTTAAATGATGATGATGATGATAGCGAGAGAGAGAGATTCAAAGTGGAAGGTATCTTCATTTCGAGTAATGCATATATACATATGTGTGTGTGTATAAATAACCATAAATATTTACATATAAATATATATATATATAATAGAGAAAGAGAGAGAGAGAGAATCATAGTGGGAGGTTTCTTTATTTAGATTAAAGTATATATATATATATAACTATATGTGTGTATGTATTTATCTATCTATCTATCTATATATATATATATATATATATATATATATATATACACACACGTGCACAATCAATTTATGTTGTAGGTTTTTATCAACTATAATTAAATTAGAAATGTGGTTTATAATTCCTAATAATAATAGGCTTATTTTTATGCAAAGATTTTTAACAAAAGCCGTTTATATTTATATATACACATCCATGCATCCATAAGCATCCAACACACACCCACCCACCCACACACAAAAAGCTGCATGGTTACGAAAGTATTCTTAGTAACGGCAAAGATATTTCTTTATAATCAACTCTGATAAAGCATTTTCACTTCAGTTTTGGTTTAACATCCCTGGGAAATGCATGAACGTTTCAAATTCAAAAATAAGACACTCGATACCTGATTGAAAAACACACGAATGTTAACACCTTGCTTACCTGCAATCCCCCTCAATGCCCTCACATACCTGCCACAGCCCCTACATCTGTGCCTTTTCTATGTTTCACTCCCTTATTTGCTTCCGTCACCTCTACCCTGCCCACCCACCCAGTTCAAATCTTTGTATTCTCCCACTTACCCTCACCCCTCCAATGGCCCTTGAGGGCAGGTTGCAGCACATCTTCACCACCATCTATTTCCCTTTTGCTTTCTTTATCTTACTCTCTAACCCACCCTCCTTTCTTTCTCATCTGGAGTATCCATATATCTACTCTACAGCAAGACACCTATCCCTGTTCCTCTTTACTTTTAATCTCTCATCATTTGACATAAAGCCACCACACCCCTCAATAATACTCCACCCTCCCACTTGTGGGTTTTTTGTCTTACAAGCTACTCGGTGACTCTGTTGGTGCTGGTACCACATAGAAACTGCTGGTGCTAGTGTCACACTAAAACCGCTGGTGCTGGTACCACATAAAATGCACTATGACACAAACACATACCATAACTCACTACAATATACAGACACTGTACCGCATATGCAACATGCCATACTGCACAGCTACTCTGATATGCACACACCACAATGCAGGATAAGCCTTGTGATTGCATTTGGTAAGTGTGTGTACATGTAAGTGCTTGTACAGAGACATGGTAACCTACAATACACCACGCTATACTATGACACAAACTACAACACAATATACCACCATTGTACACCATACCACAGCACAGCCTACAACACAGTCACCATTGTGCACCATACCACTACACACTGCCTACCACAACAGACCACACTTTACCAAACTGTTCCAGATTAACTCCTTGTTAATCTCCACAACAAACAAGTTTAAACCAGTTATTCCAATCCAGTGATTGAACCAATAAATCACCTATAAATTACCAATAAATATACAAGATTTTATTTCCAGACTATTGCTTATTTGAAAACCAATCTTAAATTATTGTGAAATTAGGTTGCTCTTTGGAAATCGAGAGGAGGTTGTTTTCTTCCTCTTTAATTTTTGTTTTATTGATTTACTCGTTCAAAAAATAAAATATTTTTCTTTGGCATTCATTGATCTATTTAAATTTTTTTTACCTCTTTTTTTTTCTTTTCCGCTCCAAGTTTATTGAAATATAAAATAAAATTAATGGTTTGGTATGAATTCTAAGTGAACAGCAATGAATCCTAACCAAACTTATTTGTAAAGATGTTACATTTTCTCTGTAACACCATAATAATAATAATAACAATAATAATAATAATAATCCAGTGGAAATATTTCTTCCTTTATAAACAATAATGTCATTGTAGCAAGTCATCATCATCATCATCATCAACATCACTAATGCTACACATTATTAAATATATTCTTCTCTACAGTCTAATTAAATTTAATTGAACTTTGAAGTAAAACGGAAAATTAAATCAAAGCTTTATGTTCAATATTTATGACACAGAATGCATAACTAAAATGTTGCTGTCGTTGAACTGTGGCTAGGCTGGAGCACCACCTTGAAGGGTTTTACTTAAAGGGTTTAGTCTAACAAATTGACCCCCAGGACTTGTTTGTTTGTTTGTTTTTTTTATTTCTTAGTCTGGTCCTTATTCTGTCAGTCTCTTTTGCCAAACTTACTGGGATGTAAACAAACCAACACTAGCTAACCAAGTGGTGGTAGGAGACAACCACAAAGACACATATACATATAAACACATACATGCATGCACACACACACACACACACACACACACACACACACACACACACATATATATATATACACACACATATGTGGAGGCGCAATGGCCCAGTGGTTAGGGTAGCGGACTCGCGGTTGTAGGATCGCGGTTTTGATTCCCAGACCGGGCGTTGTGAGTGTTTATTGAGCGAAAACACCTAAAGCTCCACGAGGCTCCGGCAGGGGATCGTGGCGATCCCTGCTGTACCCTTTCGCCACAACTTTCTCTCACTCTTTCTTCTGTTGGCCCTGCTTGCTTAGCCAGCGGGGTGGCGTCATTTGAAGGCTAAAACAATGCAAAGCGCATTGTGACCAGCGATGTGTAGCAACATCTGATAGCCTGGTCGGTCACGGTGATCACGGTGATATATATACATATAAAGGGTAAAGACTCCCTTCAGTCATAAATGACCATGGGATTGCACCTAGAAAGTTCCACTCTGAAGCACAAGTCAAGGAAAAGTTGTTTTATGGAAAACCAGCAGTTGCCCTTGCATAACAATCTCCCCTACCATTGATACCACTGATGTTATCCAAGGGAAAGGCAAAGGCCCATACAGCTTGGCACCAGTGATGTTGCAACTCAGTTCTACAGCTGAGTGAACTGGAGCAATGTAAAATAAAGTGTCTTGCTCAAGAACACAACACACAGCCTGGTCCAGGAATCCAACTCACTACCTCATGGTTGTGAACCCAATGCTCTACCCACTGAGCCATGTGTGTATATATATATTATATATATACACACACACATACATATATATGTACATGACAGGCTTCTTTTAGTTTCCATCTACCAAATTCACTCGCAAGGCTAGCTTTGATTGGCCCTAGCTTTGATTGGCCCTAGGCTAAAGCAAATACTTGACTAAGATGCTACCCAGTGGGGTTGAACTCAAGACAACAAGGTTTGGAAGCAATCTCCTTACCCATACACCCATGCTTTTGTCTGAAAACAAATGTCACTGTTGCAAATCATCATCATCACCATCATCAATACAACTGCTGCTGCTGTTGCTACACAGTATTAAATATACACTTCTCAACACTCCAATTAAATTTAATCAAATTAATTGAACTTTAAAATAAAATGTAAAATATGATAAAACCTTTTATGCCTAACATTCATTAAGCAGAATACAAAACTAAAACCAGTTGCTGGTTGAATATGTAAAAATTTGTTCTTTTTTTTTTTTGTTTTTGTTTTAACTATTTTCATCTGTCTTTATATAACTGTGAACAGCAATCAAACTGTATGACCAATTTTGATGGCATTTCCTTCATATCACTTTCATTCACTTCCTAAACAATGCTACACTTAATTTTAGTTTGTCTCTTCTTCATTGATATTTTCAAAATGTTCTTTGTTCTGCTTCTGCATAATTGCAATTGCATAGGAATTTGTTTCAGTTTTCCATTTCTCTCCCCATTTTCTACTGCATTGACTTTGGTTTTGTTTTATACCTCCAACATGGCTCTAATTACTATTCTCTGTAACATAATACAATGAAATACAACTAAACTTTGGTGGCTGCTAAAAATCATTGCCATGAAAAATGCATTATCAGTCAAATTCTTTGTGCTTTTTTTTCGTATCCATATAATGAATTCATTGCTAAACATTATTTAAAGCATTTCTTTCCCAGAGCAAATAAACAGATC
This sequence comes from Octopus sinensis, assembly GCF_006345805.1. Classification (NCBI taxonomy): domain Eukaryota; kingdom Metazoa; phylum Mollusca; class Cephalopoda; order Octopoda; family Octopodidae; genus Octopus; species Octopus sinensis. The sequence goes on from NC_043017.1 coordinate 23,699,219, forward strand.
ACCTTTCGTTAACAATGCAAAAAATAAAATTCAGGCAAAATCAATATTAAATATATTTCCTCAGTATCTACATGGAATTAAATCAGCTACTTTTAAAACAGAATCACGAAAATATGCCATCAAAAGATAACAGTTTTAAATTGTAGCAATGAAGAAATGTTCTAAAACATAAATTACAAGGAATGTCTCTGAAATAACCCAGTATTTCATGATTTTGGTATTCATTGATGAAACATTGAATTCTTACAGGCACCATTATCTTTATATATTTTCTTTTTGCTCTGTAGAATTTCTGTTCAATAATTTCTTCTTTTCTTCTGTGGTGTTTCCTTCCTTTTATTTTTTTAAGATTTCTTACAATTTCCAGATTGTAGGATGTGATGGTTCAATCAATTAACTGATTGATCAGTGATAGATACCTTTCACTAGAGTTGCTTGTATTAAAGGCACCTCCAGGACTGCAGCAAAATAGTTCCAAAGTGTATGATCAAAGCAAATATGTCAGTGTACAAGACCAGTAGTACACCCACCTTTTTTACACCATGGACTGGTTCCATGCCAAACAATTTTTCCACAGACCAGATCATGCGCATGACAAAACAATAAAGTGCATAACAAATAAAACACATACATTGCATGTATAATACATGTTGAATGCAAAGACATCCTGCTGGCTGCAATAATCAATAAAATAAAAATAAAATTTTATCTATTCTTTCTGCGCAGCCTGGTACTAAATGATTCTTGGCACAGTGCTGTTCCGCAGTTCAGTGGTTGGGAACCCCTGTACTAGGGGACAGCCTGGGCAACCAATCCACATATATGCTACATAATTCACAACTGGCTCATCTGTAATGTAAGAAAGCACATTTCCCACTGTAAATGGTAATCCAGGATTTATTGCTGAGTATTGTATTGGTTTGAAATGGGAAAACAAATTCTCCCATTGTTTGTGCTGTTTAGCTTAGATCAGCCCTGATTAAGTAGACCTAAAATAAGAGGTTTTCCAGCCATAGTAGTAATAGAATTAGTAGCCAAATTTCCCTCAAATCACACCCTTCTGGCTTAGAAGAGAAAAGAGCACATTAAATAAAGTCCCTATAAGAGATATAGCTAAAAAAAAATGGGATGCTCATGGCTGGAATGCATTTGATCATTGGTGTTCTTGATCACTGCTGATTTGTGGTGAAATAACAATGTATGTATATAACTACCTGACATGGGGTTAAATAGTAACTGATATATATATATAGGTTTAATCCAAACATGAAAATACAAAGAGAAAACACAACAATGCGAGGACATGGAACAAGTATAGTGTTATTGGATGCTCAGGAAAGGAAAGAAAGAAGGAGGATTTAACGTTTCAAGCGGAGCTCTTCGTCAGAAACATAGGAAAAGGAATGATCCAAGGAAGGGAAGACGGAGGAAAAAAATCACCAATGATATACATGCAGTCACATTTTGAATGACTGGAAGGTAATGTTCTTTCAAAGACAGGGGAGTGCAAGAGAAGGATGTATGTGTGGATATGTGCATCTGCGCAGGTCTCTGTGTGTAATGATAGCACATGTGTCTGTGTGTGGTTGGGCTTAGTATCATTTAAGGTCAAAGGAAGAATGATAGTAGGAGTGGCTCTTGTGTCTACCTACCCATGTGCGTAAAAGAATGGTCAGTGGGAGGTACTGGTAGTTTGAAGTATGTGTGTGTGCGTGTATGTATGTGTGTCCGTGTGTGTATGCGTAGAGGTTGTGTGTGGGGGGAATAACTGTGCTTTACTTTGTGTATGTGTGCGTGTGTGCTTGTATGTGCATATATGTGTATACATGTATGTATAATTGTGTGCGTGTATGTATGAGTGTGTGCTGTATATAGGAGGTATGTGTGGGTTCATTTGTGTGTGTGTGTATGTGCATGTGTGTCGTATGTGCGTGTAGTTGTGTGTGCGTGTATGTGGGTGTATATACATGTATCCGTGGGGTTGTGAGTATTAGGTGTGTGCATGTGTATTTGTGCGCATGTTTGTGTGTGTGTGTCTGTGTCTATGTGTATGTGTATGCGCGTGTGTGCATATATTGTGTGTGTATGTATATGTATAGGTGTGTATGCGTGTGTGCGCGAGTTGTGTCATTCTGTCAAAAGAGATCTTAGTCTTGCAAGCTGCTTGGCTAACAGCCATAGTAACCCTGCTAAAGCAGGCATTGGAGCACAACACAGTCCTTTGACATATTGGGTCCTGAGAAACTTGTCCAACCCATGCCATCAGCATGGAAGGCAAATGTGGAAAGGAAAAGAAGCAGTGGTAGCAATAGCAAGTTGGACTGGGCCATTGGCAATCAAGTGTCCAAGATTTACAGTGTTGCATCAATGATTGGGTATGAGTTGTTGAGTAACCAATTTATTGTTGAGAGTGAGAGAGAGTTATAAGTGTATAGAGGGAGAAATAAAGGAAAGAGAAAAAGAGAGAATTTTCTCCTACTCGTTAACAATGCTCACTGAAGATTTCATTAATAGGTAATCGAGAATGGTTCGTCATAAATGAAGGAACTAATGTTGTTGGTACTTTTGAAGATTTATTGGAATTCTTTTCTCTTCATTTCACACAAATTTAGTCTTTTTATGGGAGTTTTACTGAATTGGTTTTTGTCTACGGTTATTATCCTTGAACTTTTGATGTGTGTGTGTGTTCATGGTAGTGAGACAAAATATCTGTTTCTCTCATCACTGAGAGGAGATGACTGTGAATTGTCTTGAATTCTTGATGTCTCCGTGTACATGATGCTGTACATATTAGTATACATACATTAGTTTGTCTCATCACCATGTCAGAGAGTAATGCGATTTTTATTTGCAATACTTTTTGACTCCCCAATACGTCTGTGAGGAGTAGAAAGTAATGCAAATAAAAATAGCATCATTTTCTGACTCACCTTTGTATTAATTTGCCTCGTTAACTTGTGGCTGCCTGATAATTTCCTCAAACTCTCAACACGTATATAGTTGCGAAATAAACTGGTTTGATGCAGTTATTTTCTGTGCTTTCTACCTTTAATATCAAATTTTGTTAAAACTTTTTCTCAGATAAAAGATGAATAGAATTTTGTGACCATTGTTTTGTTTTGTTTTTTTTTTGTTTATTTTTTTTTTGCTATCATCATAGTGGAAAAGAAGCAGTCAATAAACTTGGTCAAAAATGAGATAAACTATATTTCATTACATTCCAGTAAAGGGTTAATAATGTCAGTGAAATACTTATTTCTTTACTACCCACAAGAGGCTAAACACAGAGGGGACAAACAAGGACAGACAGACGGATTAAGTCGATTATATCGACCCCAGTGCGTAACTGGTACTTAATTTATCGACCCTGAAAGGATGAAAGGCAAAGTCGACCATGGCGGAATTTGAACTCAGAACGTAACGGCAGGCGAAATACCGCTTGACATTTTGCCCGACGTGCTAATGATTCTGCCAGCTCACCGCCTTAAATACTAAGGCGAAATACTAAGGACAGTGCAGTTAAGCAAACCTTCCCAACTCAGAGTATATAGCCTTGAGTCTGTGTTAAAAATTATTATTATTGTTTTACTTCTCAGAGTGCTCATTCTTGTTTGCACTGGTTGATTCTGTGACAGCAGACAGCATCCTGCTATCAGAGGTCTCACAGGGTCCCTTTCTGGACATTATAAGCTTTGATACTTGGTTGTTAATTATTGTGGGAGACATTCAACATCCAAGTACCCCTTAGCATTTAAACCAGCCATATTCAGCCCAAATATTCTACCCATTTTAAGTCTAAACCAAGCTGTTCTAACCTCTCATACCTACCCTACAATGTCACTCTAAAAGTAAAGAATCACATCTTTGAAATTTTGAGGTTACAAGATAATTAATGATTAATTCAAAACAATGTGATTAAAGAAGCATTACATTTCACAGAATAATCTGGATGTGAAAGGATTAATGTTGTTTGTATGTGTTTATGTTATGTATGTGTGTTTATGTGCTAATGTTATGCATGTGTGTGTTTGTGTATTCCTATTGTTGTTTAGCACCAGATTAAGTATTCATAAAATTAAAAGTGTTCCAGCTGTGATTTTTTTTTATCTCATCATTATCTAATATATCTTTTAATTATTTAAAACAGAAGCTTGTGCTATAAAGGAATCTTGGCTGCTTTGTCTTGTAGTTTGAGTGAATGACTTTGCAGCGGCTCCCTTGTGGTTTGCATACATATTGTGTGTGTGCGCACGCGTGTTTGAGAGAGAGAGGTGAGATATGCAGTTTGTGTGTGGAAAAAATATCTAGCCACTTAGATCTCCCACTGTCTTTGAAAGCTTAACATCTTAGCAACATGTATTTCTTGTCATGGTAAGAAATATATCAATCAAACTAACTCAGTAAGAAAGTCTTTGTATGATTACTCAGCCTCTATGGAATAGCAGCTGAACAGATCATTCACAAACCACAACCTCATGTCCTAAAAATAGGGAGGATATATCGATTAGTCTCAGGCACACTGTGTCTGAATAAAGAAATGATCACAGCTAGAAGGTCTTTCATCATAGGTCTTCTTGATTAAGGCTTCCCTATGGCTAATCAATAACGACAATATCAATGGACTGTAAAGTGTTTGATCAGATATCAATCTGATTTTCCAAAAGCCATTCAGCAACAACAACAGCAGCAATAATATTAACACTGAATCTTTGTCGTAGCCAGTTTGAAATTGTGCAATGAGTTCAGCAAATCTGAATTACAAAGTGAACAACTACAAATAATAGTAATAATAATAATTCAACAAAATAGCAAGATATCTCCGTTTAAGTCCATCCCCTTGTGAACGGTCAAGCATATTAACTTTAAATTTCATTATTGTCATCGTCATTATCATCGTTTTTAAGTCAGCGTTTTTCCAATGCAGGCATCAGCTGGAAACTTTGATATTAAAATAAAAATTTTTTTTTTTTAAATTACAAATCAGTTTTGGTAACATCTGTTTAGTCTGTTAAAGTTATATTAACTTTTTTTTATTTAACCAGGTGAGTGGAAGGCAGATTCTTTCTTTTTCTTTTTTCTCTCTTAATTTCTATTTACATATTTTATCTCAATACACCCACACATACTTGACCCCCACCACCCCACTTTGACACTTGTTTCATTCACTCCCCTTCTTTTCTTCTCCCTCAGTCAGTCACTCCCATCCACCCCCTACCTTAAATCACCACATTTTAAATTGATTTTTGTAAATATTCCTGGTTACTGAATTCCACATTGGCTTACTTCTTTGTCATTGTATACACACACACACATACATACATATATATATATATATATATATATATGTATGCATGCATGTATATATTTATTGGGGGATTTTTTTCCTGTCGTTAAGAGCAAATTGATTTTTCTTTAATTAATATATTTATGTGTTTCGTTGTATTTGTTGTTAAATCTCAAATAAATCCTGATTAATCAGAACTTTGATCATAAAATATTCCTGCTGTGACCACTCACTGTCCATGTTTTTTTTTTGTTTTTTTGTTTTTTTACTGACATAATGTCAGGCGCAGGAGTGGCTGTGTGGTAAGTAACTTGCTAACCAACCACATGGTTCTGGGTTCAGTCCCACTGCGTGGCATCTTGGGCAAGTGTCTTCTGCTATAGCCCCGGGCCGACCAATGCCTTGTGAGTGGATTTGGTAGACGGAAACTGAAAGAAGCCCGTCGTATATATGTATATATATAATATATATATATATATATGTATGCATGCATGTAT